>NC_044309.1:6423657-6666796 GCF_007474595.2 Lynx canadensis | reverse complement strand
AAGCGTCCGACTTCAGCCAGGTCGCGATCTCGCGGTCCCTGAGTTCGAGCCCCGCGTCAGGCTCTGGGCTGATGGCTGTTTCCGATTCTGTGTCTCCCTCTCTCTCTGCCCCTCCCCCGTTCATGCTCTGTCTCTCTCTGTCCCAAAAATAAATAAACGTTGAAAAAAAAAAAAAAAGAAAAGAAAAGAATCTGAATGGAGTGTGGAGGGAACAGTGTGATGGAGAGGGAGGACCTCTCTCTCTCTCACCTCCCACCCAGGGACGGTCTGCCATCACGCTGGCACCTTCCGTGCTCAGAAATACTCTGCGTTTTGCCACCAAGGAGACTCTGCCTTTTTCTAGCCGTGTGGCTGTGAGTCTTGGCTTCTTCCACTATAAAAAGGCAGATAAGGGGCGCCTGGGTGGCTCAGTCATTTGGGCGTCCGACTTCGGCTCAGGTCATGATCTCGCGGTTCGTGAGTTCGAGCCCCGCGTCGGGCTCTGTGCTGACAGCTCGGAACCTGGAGCCTGCCTCGGGTTCTGTGTCTCCCTCTCTCTCTGCCCTTCCCCTGCTCACGGTCTATCTCTCTCTGTCTCTCAATAATAAATACACGTTTAAAAAAAATTTAAAAAAAGAAGGCACATAATCACCACCTCGCACGGTTCAGAAAAGAATTCAAGAATGTTTGTAGGAACTCCTAGCTTTCGCCCATAGAAAAGGAGGACATAACAGATTTGGACCGGGTACATTTGTTCTCTTCTTTCCTCTTTGCGAAACCCAGCCTAGCGGGAGAAACGAATGGTTCCTCATCGAAAAATGGAAACACGTGCTCCAAAAGCTATAGCACCATCACAGATCACGCAGATGTAAGTGAAACTCTGTGTCGCGGCCAGCCCAGTGTCCCCTCATAATATATTTTACGCCTAACTCAGCAAGCGTGCCTGGGAAAGTGGGTCCATTTCTCTTTCTGACGCTCCTCCTGGGGGAGTCCAGGGAGGTTCGGTTAATAGAGTTTCCCCGAGTGTCCCCGGAATGTTGGAAACCAAACTGGGGGGTCAGGAAGCCAAATAAAACCTAAAACCGGGGCGGGGGGGGGAACGTCCTGCCTGCTACGTTCAAGAGTTTTCAACTGTGTTCACCAAACCCATTTTTTTTTTAACTGCATTTTTCATTGGAGGACGGCTAGGGTTATTTACAAAACATTTCGCTCCCCGTGTTAATACAGCGTGGCTAAACTTGCAGCGCGCAAGCCGGGGGTCTACGTTGATTACTTGGACAAGCAAAGAAAGCGTCTTGCTCCTTTCAGACAGATCTCTGCAGCCTGTCTTCCAATGCTTCCCTCACACAGGGCTGGCACCTCGGTCTTTTCAGTCCTCTCTTTGTTCCCGCTCATGTCATAAACTGTCCCTAGGGAGCTCTGGCTAAACATAGTATTAAATAGTCGGCCACATAATCAATTATTTTACCAGCAGGAATGGCTTGTGTACTTAATCTCTCCTTTAACAACAAGTCATTGCTGGCCAGGCGTTTCGTGCGTTACGTATTTGGACAGCGTCAGGAAGCCCCACGGTTAATCAGAAGCATGTTAAATCAAACAGACGTACATAAAGGCAACAGCCAAGATTTGTCAGCTGGATTGACTTTTACAGCGTAAAGCTGTAAAAACATTTTATAGGAGGGAAACCCATACCGCAGCACTGTAAGCACAAGCCGTGTGACAGAGCTCAACCCGAGATGAATCCGGAGACGGAATCGTGCCTTAAATCCCCAATTTCATTTTAACTCGCTATTTTTATAGGACAGCGGTCCTTGGAAACTCAACACTAATGACGGGAAAGAATATTAAGAATTAACGAGTGTACAGAAGGGATAAAAAGGCAATGATTCTGAATCGCTAAATGTATTGGTTGATTTATTTGGACAGGTGCAGTTTTGTCTTAACGATTTCAAATAACACTTCGTAGTAGGATACTAAAAGTCCTGCTGGGCGTGTGTATGTGTGTGGTAATAAAATCTCGGTAACATGAGTTCCACTGTGAGTCGGAGGGGCTAAATCTTCATTAAGAATGAGTGGCTCTTGGGGTCTGTGTGTCGGTGAAGTGAAACGACGCAGGTCTCTGGGCTTCATGACCTGATTTTTCGATCTTCGTTCTTTGGCTCCCCTTCAGCATCCAATTTCGATCTGGAGAGAACGCTGAGAACGTATCTGCCAGAGGATCATTCCAGGTCCAGTGCCAAGTGTTTTTGCATCGCTTCAAGATGTTGCTTTGCCTTCCTGCCTCAACTTCCCAAGGATGCGACCACAGGTAACTTCCTGGCGAGAGAATTAATTAACATCTGCAAAGGACTTTAAGATCTCTTGATGAAAGAGCTCTTCATGAGGGGAAACGTTCTCCCCTGTGAGATAAAAGAGAACAGACCGTAGATTTCAAACACCGTGGCAGTTATTGAAGAATAAAAAAATACCAGAGGGATGTAATTATCTTCAGAAAGACATACATCACCAGACGGACTACAATACAGTGATGAAAGCTATATTAAAAAGGAGTTTGATGAAGCCTTCAGGGAATTAGACACCATGTCATCGGCGAGACTACCGAGACTCCTATTGTAAAAACTCTAAATCAAATAGGATCCCGAAGCCTGAATGACAGGAGATTGGTGGCATCAAAACCTAACTGTGGGGTTTCTAGCAAACACCTCAAAAACCCTTCCTGACCCCTCAGGGCCTCTCATGCCTGTTCCACATGCTATAATTGATGCTTCATTATTGATTCAGAGAAGCCTCTCCATCCTTCTGCACAGACCTGAAGAGCCAGATGATTGAGGGATAGAAGTTGAGTGTCTCTGTCCAGCTCTCCCTCCTTCCTTCCCGCTTTGCCTCTCTGCCTTTGGGCCGGACGGTGAGAGAGGAACGCTCCACACACGGTCCAAGGAATTCAGGTTTAGGGAGAACTCCGTGCCTTCACGTCGCTTTGTGCGTGTGAGCTCTCGCTCAAAACGTGGCTTGGCATTCTTGTAAATAAAAAGTCCGTTCTGCGCAGAAAGCGTCAACCTTTGGCAAAATATCAAGAACTATCATGTTTCTTTTTGTCAAGGACAAGGAACCGAAGCCCAAAGACTCTTTCTCAGGAGGACCTTGAGAGTTTGGCTCCGGGACACGAACGGCAGCTTTGAGGGTCATTTCCTAGCCGGGGCCCACGACCCTCCCCGCAGAGACAAGCACACCGATCCATCGGCAAGGGAGCCTCCTAGTTCCTAGGATTGCCTCCTGTCTTGCGTTTTCCCCAGCGGTGCTAATCATTCTTCTGCCATAGGCAATCAGGAATTCTCAAATAAGAAGTCACTGGAACGAGAAAAAAGAAGTTTCTTTGGAATAAATCCCAGAGGAGCATCATCATTTTTAGAAACTTGAAACTCGTGGCCAATTTAAGAGATAGACCCATGCTGATCAGCCAGTGTGATAATGTGAGTGCCAGGCACACAGTAAGAGCTTAAAATACCCCGGTTGACTCTCTTGCACAGAAGGGAATGTGTCGAGAAAGGCACTGGTACCTACTGAAGGTGATATGGACAAATCCAACAGGATGGTTGCGTGTAGCATGGATATGAATTCGGGACACATCAACTGGATGCTGCCATGGACCCATTGTGTCCCCGGAGTCATCCTGGAAGCCTACTGTGATGGTGCTGGAAGGGGAGGGGCTCTTGGGAGGTGGTAAGTCATGAAGGTGGACCTGCTCGAATGGCATTAGCTTGCTCTCCTCTCCCTGCCCTCTCTGGGCCTGCAAGCCAGAAAGAGGGCCCTCATCAGATACTACTGGGTCTGCGGGCACCTCGATCTTGGACTTCAGCCTCCGGAACAGTGAGAAACAAGTGATTAAGCCACCCAGACTGTGATATTTTGTTATAGCAGCTCGAACGGACTCAGGTGGATGTCAACTACGATTATTTAATTCAGCTTTGATAAAAACTAGTAAGTGTCAGAGCGCCTGGGTGGCTCCGTCAGTTAAGCGTCCGACTTCAGCTCAGGTCATGATCTCCCATTCTGTGAGTTCGAGCCCCGCCCAGTCTGTGAGTTCGAGCCCCGCACCGGGCTCTGTGCTGACAGCTCAGAGCCTGGAGCTTGCTTCGGATTCTGTGTCTCCCTCTCTCTCTCTGCCCCTCCCCCACTCATGCTCTGTCTCTCTCTGTCTCAAAAGTAAAACAATAAAAAAAATTAAAAATAAAAAATCTAAAAAAATAAGTAAAAAAATCTAAAAAATCTAAAAAAATAAACATAAAAAATCTAAAAAAAATAAATAAACATAAAAAAACCTAGTAAGTGTCACATTTTAAAGACCATGTATCACACACTATTACTATTTTAAAGTAATCAGGGAGCTAACTCAATTTTCCATCTGCATCTAAACACTAATCAATCATGAACCCCTCCCAAGAAATTAAAATTGAGACCAACCGTGTTTAAATAATCTACACTTGCTTAATCTTTCCCATGAATGAACATACAAAATGCTTCTCTCGCTCAAAAAAAAAAAAAAAAAAAAAAAGAGAGAAAAATTCTTCTAATAAATCCTGAGCTGATTTGGTACTGTTTGAAAATCAATTGGAAATTGCAATGATGGGGGTAATCACAGTGCACAGCTAAGATGCTGCATTTAACGTTTGTATGTTAGGGAAGAAGAGGATTACATTTTAAATGTGCACTAATTACCATATCGTAGACAAGTCAGCCTAAAAGATTTCTTTTTTTTTTGCAGTTGCACCTGTGGACTGGTGGAAAAACTGATGTTAGGAAACTCCCCTCAATAGGAAATACATTTTGCCCAATAAACGGTAAGACTTCTCAGGCTCAGCGTGGCTAGGGGTGTATTGATTATAGAGTTCACTGGTTACATAGAAGCTGGATGACTTCCTATTTCAGCATCACCTGTCACTCCCACTCATAACCACAGGATTGTTTATACACATAGTGGTCATTTTATAACTCAGCATGTAGAACATTTGTGTTACTCCCCCATATTTTCCAGTTGGACCCTCGTCTCCATCAGATTGAGCGATTTGAGTTGGGCTCCTTCATAACACTCTGCATTTTTATACGTAAAATATGAGATTGAATTAGGTCAGTGTTCTCAAACACTGACGTGCACTTGAAACATCTGGGGGTCTTGTTAAACTTGAGAGTCTGAATTGGGGGAGGTTTCTGGGGTGGCCCCTGAGAGTCTGCCAGCTCCAAAATGATGCCCATGGCACTGGTCCTGGGCACGGTGTTTGGATAATGATACAATTCACACATTTCTTTTCCTCTCTCTGAGATATTTCTTTCGATGAGCGAAGATTCCTGTTTCTGGTGTCACAGGGCTTGAAAGTAACTTGGTACCCTGGGAAAGGTACAGCTTCGTTTTCACTTTAACTGTTTCTTTGGAGTCTCTATCAGAGGCTGGATGTAGTCAGTTTAATAAAAACCAAAGCCAGGAAATGAGTACATTCGATTCCCCAAATTAAGAGCACAGACGCTGGCATTGATACAATGACCTCACTCTCCAGCCACCTTACCTTGGGTAACTTCTAATGTTCTTTGAGTACTCAATTAACACCCCGTTAAATGACAAATACTCACTGTATTTCCTTCAGTTCCTCGGACTGGTGGTCCGCCACCACCACAAATGAGGGATCTCTCAGAGTTTCCAGGTGAGGGAGACAGGTCTAGAGGCTAGAGCAAGGGGTCCAGATTCGGAGTCCTTAGTTCCATCGGTGACGGTGAGATATTTATCCTAGACATAACAACAAAACGGCAATGCTAAGTGTCTTATTAAGGCACGGGGTGTATTTCTATCTATCTACTGTAAAAACGTGAAGATGCCTAGGTGGAAAAAGACTGGCTTCTTAACATAAGTGACCCACCCCCCGCTGCCCCCGAAGCCCATCTGACGATCTTGGGTGAGTTAGCGTGCCTTCTTTTCCTTATCTGTAAAACAGGGGAGCTTTTTTCACAGCATCGTTAAGACGATTATGTGAGTTAATGCCTGTCACATATTTAGAACTGTACTTGGCACACAGTAAATACAATATAAGTATTTGCTGACATCACCGCTCAACATCGATGACGCTAAATCTTGTTTCAGACCATAGCATTTATTTATCTCTCTTTTTTTTTAATTTTTTTAAATGTTTATTTATTTGGGGACAGAGAGAGACAGAGCATGAATGGGGGAGGGGCAGAGAGAGAGGGAGACACAGAATCGGAAGCAGGCTCCAGGCTCTGAGCCATCAGCCCAGAAGCCCGACACGGGGCTCGAACTCACAGACCGTGAGATCATGACCTGAGCTGAAGTCGGGACCGCTTAACCGACTGAGCCACCCAGGCGCCCCCTGCAACTTATTTATCTCTTAAGGAGATATATATTCCTGTTTGCTGTATACAAACTATCACTTAGCAGGCATGATAACCCGAGTGTTATAAAACCTTACAACTTCTAAAATCCTGGTAATTTGTAAATATTATGATTCAAGATTATTTTATTTTATTGTATGTAGGTGACAGTGCAGGACACAAAAATTGCATGACACCAGTCTGTGCTCCGAGAATGTACAGATTATGGGGGAGAAAGACAAGTACTTAAGTAAGTCTAATATAACGAAGAAGGCCTGTTACCCACTCAGAGTCGGTAAGCGTTCAGTATTTCCGGTCCGTGGCTATATTGCGAAACGAAAAAGAAAATCCAAGTAATTGCATCACCGCTTTAGTTTCTCCATTTTATTTAACCCCAAAGACTTCATTTCACTCTCAAGAAATTATTTTTCCAAAATGGAATTAGTGCTATTGGTTTTCTGATGATAAAATAATATACGGAAAAGCATAGAGCATCTCAGGAAGGTTGAGGAAGACAGAGGCAGGAATAATTGCCTTCTGGAAGGGCACATGGGAGGCAGGGAGCCTTAATTTTTATTGCTGACTCTTTTGTAGCCTTTCAATTTTGTACCATATGCTAGTGTTATCTTTAAAAAATTTTTTTTTAATGGTTTTTATTTATTTTTGAGACAGAGAGAGACAGAGCATGAACGGGGGAGGGTCAGAGAGAGAGGGAGACACAGATCGGAAACAGGCTCCAGGCTCTGAGGAGGTCAGCACAGAGCCCGATGTGGGGCTCGAACTCACAGATTGTGAGATCATGACCTGAGCCGAAGTCGGACGCTTAACCGACTGAGCCACCCAGGCGCCCCTAGTGTTATCTTTTAAAAAATATTTTTCTGAATTAAATGCATGTTGTAATATACATCACGTGATATAGAAAGTTACAAGTGGAAAAAAGAAGTATGCATGATGCTACCCGTGAACTAAACATTTTGGTATCATTATTTGATTCCTTCTTTGGGCATACATACATGTATTTTTTTTTTTTAACAAAATGAGATCATAGTACATATGATGTTTTGAAACGTTTTCCAGGCCAACAAATAGAAATTTACAACATATGTTTTAATGTCTGTTGTTTCTGATACTTTACATGGTTTAATTGACCACCTACAGATGAGTATTTTCAACAGTTCTGTGATGACGTCTTTGTATATACATATTTGTGTACTTGTTTTTCTCAAAATATACTTTTAGAAGCTCAGTTGTGGGGCAAAAGATCTGCGTGTAAAGTTGAGATTGAAAAAACAGAGGCAGAATTTTGTTCTTGTCTCTGTTTCTCAAGGGAAATTCCTCGCTTCATTTTTGAAAGAGCAGTAGATTTATTTCTGCTAATGGACTTACAAGCAGTTAATGTTAATGTTGTGGTTAATAATTTCCTTCATGGGGATGGGGATAGAATTTGAAGGGAATCAAGAATCAGTCTTCAGGGGCGCCTGGGGGGCTCACTCGGTTGAGTGGTCTGACTTCAGCTCAGGTCATGATCTCCTGGGTCTGTGAGTTTGAGCCCTGTGTGGGGCTCTGTGCTGACAGCTCGGAGCCTGGATCCTGCTTCAGATTCTGTGTCTCCCTCTCTCTCTGCCCCTCCCCTGCTCATGCTCTCTCTCTCTCTCTCTCTCTGTCAAAAATAAATAAAAACGTTAAAAATAAATAAATAAAAGAATCACTCTTCAGATGGCGAAAACTCGCACCTAAGTAGAGGAGAGAAATGGAAAACATTAGATTTAGAAGACCCAATGGGAACTTTAGATCTCTCTCTCTCTCTCTTTTAACCCAAGGGCACTCAGGCTGAAGGAGGTTAATTCCCTCATTCCACATCACGGAGCGGGTGAAAGGTTGACCGGGAAGTGGAAGTTACACCTAAATTGTAGGTCAAAGTCATTTGCATTATACCACTTGAGCCTAATCATGATAATGTAGGGCCATTAAAGACTAGATCGCAGTTTGCAAACCTTTCATCTCGGGTCTTGCCTTGCTGAATGGTGCAACAATTGGGGGTCACATATTCCCTGCTGCCCAGTGGTCAGCTTCTAGGAGGACAGAGTTAATGGGGCAGGAGCTAATACCCCAACAGCAACCCTTGTTTCTGCCATGTGCTGGGTACTTGAGTCATCCTAATGGGTTATTTTTAACGGACCCTCTGCAATGGGGAACCTGGCATTGTAGTCAGACTACCAAGGCAACTAATGAAATTAGGCTTAAGGAATGCCTGCAATCTACTTTAAATTGGAGAGAAAAAAAAGTTTACTAGCAAAACATGTTTTAAAACATCCTTCTTTCTGTCTTTTATTTTTTTTCTTTTTTCTTTCCTTTCCTTTCCTTTTCTTTTCTTTTCTTTCCTTTCCTTTTCTTTTCTTGGAGGTGTGGGAGCTTCACAGAGGAAAGGAAGATAATTTGCAGCCCCAGCCTCCAATCCTATTTTGGAACCATGGCAAGGATCAAAATAATGGAGGTGTCTTTTCATAAGGCAAAGTGCCCAATGGCAAGGGATCTCTCCGTGTCTCTCGTGCAAGAACCTTCCTGCACTACAGCAAGCACCTTGCCGTTCTCACTCAGGTGGTCAGAAAACGTGCCCCACGTGAATATATTCTCGCTTGATCTGTAAGTGCAGATTATGTGAAATCTAGAATTTATGTAAGACGTATTCATTTCAGCCTTTTTCAGAGACAGACTTGGTGTTTGTGTCATTCTTCATCTTTTCTTCAACAAATATTTATAAAGCACCTACTGTGTGCCTGGCTCTGTTCTAGGAGTGGGGGATACAGCGGTGGGTAAGAGAAAGTCCCTACTCTCATCATGCTATGATAGTGGGGGACAGGGATAATATAGTTTCTTAAAATAATAATATGGTATTGGGGGCACCCAGGTGGCTCAGTGAGTTGATTTTGGCTCATGTCACGATCCCAAGGTCTTGGGATCGAGCCCCACGCCAGGATCCATGCTGACCGTGGAGCCTACTTAAGATTCTCTCTCTCTCTCTCTCTCTCTCTCTCTCTCTCTCTCTCTCTCCCCCCTGCCCCTCCTCTGTTCATTTGCTCTCTGTCTGTCTTAAAAAAAAAAAAATAATATGATATTGGTGATGGTGAGTAACATGAAGAAAAAAAAGCAGCATAGAGAGCTGCAGGGGATGGAGTGTTTGGTAAATAGTAGAGTGGTCAGGGAAGGAGACAGAACATGAGAAATAAGGAACAACTTAGCCAGTACTTGAGCAAGCGTCTTCCATGGCAGAGAAAAAAGCCAACGCTAAGAAAGGAGTTCGGCAGCCTGTTCAAGCAACAGTTGACTGAACACTTAGCAAAGCAAAGGGAGGAAAGGGGACTCAAAACCCCCAGGAAGGGGGGGCAGGAAGTGTGAGAAGTAGGGAGATGATTCATTTTCAGAATACCCAATAAAAGCTGCACCAGTAGTGTTACGACCTATTGGGAAAATATATGAACCCCCATCCCTCCTCCCCGACAATGGAGTCTCAAACCCTTAGACACTTCACTTCCTGGGTCTTCCCTCTCTGTTTGTGGGTTTTCAATGAGCAGGCTCCAAAGAACAAAGGGAGGAGGGGACTGAAAGTCTCTGTGTCACCTCGGGGAAGGTACATTTGTTCCAATCAGACTACTGTTTGCCTTGCATGGGCACGGGCGACATCTGGTAAGGCTGTAACCTCTGTAGTATCAGCCAATGAGGAGCCAGGGGAGGGACTTGTGTGCTAGGAGATAAATGGTCTGCTGTAACTGCCCGAGTGTGCCTGTCCATCAGACACGCGCTCTTGCAAGAATGTTGATTAAAGCCTCGCTTCACTGTGCTCCGAGTCTCCGAGTCACCTCTTTGATTGGGCTATGGGCTTATTTCTAACAGGAAGCAAATAGGCTGTGTGAGGACTTCAGATTCTCACTGGTCGGAATGGAATCCACTGGAGGATTTGAAGCAGGGAATGGTGTGATTTGATTGACTCCTTAAGAGCTCACACTTGTGGGGCATCTGGTGGCTCAGTCGGTTAAGCGTCGGACTTTGGCTCAGGTCACGATCTCACGGTTCATGAGTTCGAGCCCCACGTCGGGCTCTGTGCTGACAGCTTGGAGCCTGGACCCTGCTTGGGATTCTGTGTCTCCTGCTCTCTCTGCCCCTCCCTAACTCATGGTGTCTCTCTCTCTTCTCTCTCTCTTGAAAAATAAATAAATATTAAAAAACCAAGAGCTCACACTTGTGCTTCTGTGGAGAGGCCGGACAGCAGAGTGTAAGAAGAGAGTTGGGGAGCCCAGCGCGGGGTGGGGGGGTGTGGGATACGGCAGTGAGCCCACCTGGAGGTAGATGAGCCTGGTGCTTGGACCAGGGAGGGAGGAGGAGGAGGGTCACGCACAGAACCCATCTTGTAAGGTGGGCTATCTATTGAGTAGGGCACTGCTCTATGTTTACAGAAACAAAACTGAAAGATACCGGTACAATAGAAGTGTCAGAAATTGTTGCTAAGTTATAGCTGCCACCACGGTGTCAGTTTATAAACTAGACGGAGTGAGTTTTTGATAGCCATCTGTCTCTAGTGATTACTAATGAAATAACGTGGTGTGGTAAAATGAGATCAAGAAATACCAGAGCAGAAAGCGGGTCAGCAGGGCCACAGGCTGTAAGCCATCCCCAGGGGGTCATCCCCGTGAGTGGTAACTGGCCCTGAAAGACTATAGGTCATTACGTGGCCGTGGGATGTCTGATCATGGCCGTGGCAACAGCACCAAGCCCAAATCATCGAGATGTGTTGTTTCAACTTCTCCTGACCTCTGTCTGATGCCCATATCCCTTCTGTGGTGAGGGAGGCCAATGCATAGAGCAGTGTGAACCCAGAATAGGTGCATAGAAACGGGAACAGTGGACTGTGTTCACAGCCGCAAAAGAACCAGAGGAAGGTGACATTTACAAAGTATCCCTGATAACAAACTGTTATTAGTCGGGGTTCCCCAGAGAAACGGAATCATGGATAGGGTTCTCCAGGGAAATAGAGTCAATTTGTGTGTGTGTGTGTGTGTGTGGTGTGTGTGTGTGTGTGTTTAAGAAATTGGCTCACATGATTGTGGAGGCCTAGCCAGTCCAAAGTCTACAGAGTAGACTGGCAGGAGGGAACCCCCTGGGCCAAGCTGGAGTTTAAATCCAAAGGCTGTCCACTGCAAAATTCTCCTTGCTTGGGAGAGGTCAGCCCCTTGTCTACTAAGGGCCATTGACTGATTAGATGAGTCAATTCACATTCCGGAGGAAAATCTACTTTACGATGTAAATGTTAATCTGATGTCAAAACTACCTTCACAGAAACATCCAGAATGATGTCTGACTAAATAACTGGGCACCATGGGCAGCCAAGTTGACACGTAAAAAAATTAACCATCACACCTCGCCCATGCCTAAACTCCACACGCTCCTACTTTTGCAAAAAAAAAAAAAAAAAAAAAAGAGGGAAGGAGGAAGAGGGGCTTAGGAATAACAGTGCTGGTGCCATTTATTTGCACCCTGAGGGTACCCCCAAACTGGTGGTCTGACGCTACACCTTTTTTTTCTTCATAAGAGAATAGATGAATGTGTGTACTTCTCCCATGACAGCTGGTAAAGTTCACCTTCCCTACTCCCCGCCACGATTGCATATTTTACCATTAAAATTCCTGGCCCGAGGCCATGACACCGAATGCCAGGCGAAAGGGAAAGAATCTATAAAAACACAAACATGAAAATGAGAAGTTTACCTCTCATCCCCTCCTCTAGAGAAAACACAAAATTACTTTTTATACTTTTGGTGGAGAAAAGGCCCACGCTGACGGATGATTTGCTCTTGTCCAAAGTGCCGATGAAGGTCAACACCACACTTTTGAAGGCTGCACCATCAGGATGGCTTGCAAGCAAAATTGCCGGTGTGGGAGCGAGAAGTCTCTCAGGAGCCCAGGACTGAGGTTCCAGATAGAAGAACGATACTACAAATAACGGTTCACACTGGTATCGTTTTTGGAAGCTGGCCACGCGCTGGCCCAGCCTTGGCGATGAGAAAGACTCTGAGGTCCTCGTCCTACTTCTAGGCTTCCGTTGCTTGACTGTCACATCACTGATAGCCTTTTATGTATTTTTGTATATTAACAAAATTTTTCTTTACTAATTTTTTTATTCAAGAGTTTTATAAAAGAGTTTTTTATTCAAGAGTTTTTTTTTTAATTTTTTTTTTTTCAACGTTTATTTATTTTTGGGACAGAGAGAGACAGAGCATGAACGGGGGAGGGGCAGAGAGAGAGGGAGACACAGAATCGGAAACAGGCTCCAGGCTCTGAGCCATCAGCCCAGAGCCCGACGCGGGGCTCGAACTCACGGAGCGCGAGATCGTGACCTGGCTGAAGTCGGACGCTTAACCGACTGCGCCACCCAGGCGCCCCTCAAGAGTTTTTTATTCAAGGACAGCCTGCCTTGCAGCCCTCGGCATCTCCCCACCCATGGTTATAAAAAAAGAGATGGGCAGCTAAAATTCCGTTTATAAAAATAGCTTTCTTATTAAAAGTATCGGTAGCCTGTTGCTGGGATTTCCACCCAGAAGGATCTCTTCTCCCGCTCCAGAATGACAAACAGAAAATAAATAAACACCAAGAGTGCAAACAGGGGGGTTGTGGGACACATTGGTCACTCGGAAGTACATAAACTACCTTTGCCTTCAAAAACCAAAAATCCCATGGGGCGCCTGGGTGGCTCAGTCGGTTAAGTGTCCGACTTTGGCTCAGGTCACGATCTCACGGTCTGTGAGTTCGAGCCCCACGTCGGGCTCTGTGCTGACAGCTCAGACCCTGGAGCCTGTTTCAGATTCTGTGTCTCCCTCTCTCTCTCTGACCCTCCCCCGTTCATGCTCTGTCTCTCTCTGTCTCAAAAATAAAAATAAACGTTAAAAAAAAAAAAAACCAAAATCCTGATTGTTACCTTTTCTTGAAGAAGCTAAATAGATGACAAAATTGTCATGACTTTCATACAATCTTTCCAATAGAGGGTGCGTGATAATATCATACTCATTTTACCGAAGGGAAAAGGGAGGCCCATCACTTCACAGTTTACACTCTGGTCAATGCCAAAGCCGAGACTGAATTCGTCAAACACCCATGAACTCCCTCCGTGTACAAATTACCCTGGCAAGTGTCAGCTTCAGGTTCTGATCTTTAGATACTGGTTTTTTCACTACTAAAAATTTGTCAAAAGCTTTCCTTTAGCTGACAAGTAGAATGAAGGGAAAAAAATCTGGTGTTTTTTTTTTTTTTTTGAACAAAAAAATATTGGCTCATTCAACGTGATTTCTGCGAATCAGGGTCAAAAGAAATTGGTCTTGAAGAATTTCCTGGTTTTACAGATTTTCTTTTTTTAATTAAAACATTTTCAATGTTTATTTTTATTTTTGAGAGAGAGAGACAGAGCATGAGTGGGGGAGGGGCAGAGAGAGAGAGGGAGACACAGAATCCAAAGCAGGCTCCAGGCTCTGAGCTGTCAGCACAGAGCCTGACCGTGAGATCATGACCTGAGTTGAAGTGGGATGCTTAATGCTCAACCGACTGAGCCACCCAGGTGCCCCAATTGGACACTTAGTTTATTGTTAAGCAATCAAAGGAGGACTAAAGGAAATGTGTTATTTTGTTTTGGTTAGCACCCAAGTGAAAGCTCTGTACCAGCCACTGGGTGTATTGTTTTTCCCTAAATTCTCTCAATCCAATGAAGACATTATTACGTCCATTTCACAGCTGGTAAATCTGAGGCTCAGAGAAATTCAATGACTTATCAAGAATCTCCTGAGGGGGGCGCCTGGGTGGCACAATCCATTCAGCTGCTCAGGTGGCCATCTCAGGGTTCCTGACTTCCAGCTTCGAATAGGGCTCTTGGCTGTCAGTGCAGAGCCCATTTTCTATCCTCTGTCCCCCCTCTCTCTGCCCCTGTCCCTGCTCACACTCTCTCAAAAATAAAGATTAAAAAAAAAAAAAAGAATCTACTGAGGGGCAGCATTGAGATTTGAATCCAAGTCTATTCATTCCTTGTAACTTTTTTTTGGTGGGGGGCTAAAGTATTATTCTGCGATTGCCCATCTCACGTGAATTTAAAACAGTCCAGGCGTGTTGGGTGGCTCGTTGGTTGAGCGTCTCACTGTAGATTTCAGCTCAGGTCACTATCTCACAATCACGAGAACGAGCCCCGCGTTGGGGTCTGCATTGAGGACGGAGCCTGCTTAAGATTCTCTCTCTCTCTCTCTCTCTCTTAAAAGTATAATTAAAAAATAAATAGTACCGTCTGTCTAAGAACATGCTATTGGTGCCATTGTTTGCTTGTTTTTTTTTTTAATTTTTAAAATTATTTATTTTTGAGAGAGACAGTGCAACTGGGGGAGGGACAAAGAGAGAGAGAGGAGGACAGAGGATCCGAAGCGGGCTCTGTGCTGACAGCAGCCAGCCTGAGGCGGGCTGGAACACACCCACCGCGAGATCATGACCTGAGCTGAAGTTGGAGGCTCCACCGACTGAGCCCCCCAGGCGCCCCCCCTAAGACATCTATTCCTACAAATAGCGGGAGGGTAGTTTGGGGATGAAAACGCTGACTCTGGGGCCAGATTGGCCCGAGCTCAAATTCTGTCTCCCCCACTGCCTAGCTGCTTATCTGTGACCTGGTTGCCTCCTTGTTCCCAGTTCTCAGTTTCTTCATCCACACAGTGGGGGTAGCCCTGCCCACCCCATGGATTCTCTGTGGGGTTAAAGGAGTTACTAGATGCACAGCACCAGGAACAGCGTTAGGCACAGAGCACGTACTCAGAAAAGGTTAGCTGCTGGTATTCATTCTCCAGCCAAATGAGATTTGCCCTCGGCAAGTGCACCGTATTGTTTATTCAGATCCACTTGTAACTGATTATGTGGTCCAGATTTGTTTTCCTTTATGTTGTCCCTAAGCAATTGATTTTGATTCAGCGTAACTGCCAAACCAAGTAAGGAATGAGAGGTGGAAGGAGCCCTAAGACATTGAGGGCTTTCGGTTGGCTGCACCACTCCATTTCCATTGGTTGAAAGACTTTGAGAGGGATATGCGGTTCCCTTGTTGTGAGGACGAGGCTTAGAAACCACCCTGTGCCTGAGGAGTTTTTATGGAAAAAGTGAGGTCACTTTCATGACGACGAACGAATTCCTTTCTAGATACGGCACTCGCTGTACATCCACTAAGGCAGTCAGTGTAGCCCACAGGTCCTAGAACATACGCAAAATTCCTGCTTCAAGAGGCCACTTGCACAGTGAGAAAAAAAGAAGAGGGAAGCCTTCTGGCTTCTTCTGCTGCCGGGCAAGCTCAGCCCGACACAGGAAACAGAGAAACGAGTTTTATTCAGTGTGAGTATAGACTTGCAAGGGCCGGAGTCAGCCCTCTCTGGAAGGAGCAGAGAGTGAGGCGCCCTAACACAGATGGGATCCCTGTTAGTTAGGGACCATGTAAGCAGGTGTCAGGCAAGGGTGGGGGGGATCAAACCAGATGACCTGCACGGTTCCATTTAACCTAAGAATCTAAGGAAACTCAGGGAAGTTGGGTTTGATCCTTTGGGGAACACTGGGATTTGGAAGCATTTGAACTGGTGGTTTTCTTGTGGTTTCTCCTCTGGGCGTATTGGTGCTCTTTGCTTCACTTAGGCGTTACAAGTTAACGGTTTATGCTTGTGTCCTGGAATATCACCAAACTGGTACAGAATTTACTCTTCCTTTGCAATGGAGCCTAGACAGCCTCAGCGGGGCCTTTGTACTCACAGTTCTCTCTTCCTAGAGGTGCTCAACTCCCCCTCGTGCAAGCCCAATTTCCATGTGACCTTATTGTAGAAGGGCTCCTTCGACCCCTCCCATGCAAAGTGTCCTCCCTACTTGACCTTGATGTCACTTTCTATAGCTTCCCCTGCTTTTTTTCTTTTTGCTTGTACTAACCCCCACACGACATGTTCTGTATTTCTTTGTTTACTGTTGAGCTCTCTTTGATGAAAACTAAGTCCCCATGGAGCCTGGAATGTCTGCTGGGTTCACGGTATTTCAGATGCTAGAACAGAGCCTGGCACATAGGAAGTACTCGGTAAATATTTGTGGAATCAATCAATGTAAGCAGAGGTTTGTTTTTATGTATCATTAGTTATTTTCTTCTACACTACTTTTCAAACAATTCCCTCTTACGAGAAATTGGTTCGGGAGCTGGTGAAAAATCTTCGCGTCCCCCCTCCCCCCCACAAAATACGAAATTAAAATGATAACCTCCAAGAATTCATCAACTGTTTCTATTTTAGAGGCGTTTACAAGGATAAAAATCAATCTCAGAGGGATAAGAAAAAATTATCGTGCTCTATTAAAAATCTACTTGTAATGACTCATTTTTAAGAGATGGAAAAGATTTTAGTTTTCAGAGAAAACACCTAAGTACTTCACACGCTGTTCAAAGAATACGTGACTTGAAATGAATATATTTCAGTGTATTTAAAACTACAGCTTCTGGCTCATCACCGGTAATCAAATAAAGTAAGGACCCAATCCTTCTCTTACCTGCTATCTGTTATTCCCAACACTCTTTCTATTAAAAACCAACCAAAAAAACTATATAAAAAAATCTGAAAGTGAGTCAATATTTGTTTCCAGTAGATGGCACTGCGAATCAAGTCTTTATAGCTCCATTAACTTCCTTCTTTGATCATGATCATAATTATTTACTCTGTAGTAAGATCATCTGAAGGGACTTAGGCGGTAAAAACAAAGAGGCTGGGGATTTTGAAGCCACAATAACATTGCATTGACAGTGTCCGAACCCCTGGCCTTTCTTCTCTGTATTATAGTTAGATATTTATTTATTAAGGCAGTGAGTGCATGTAACTAAGACCATCCACTTGCTTATCCGTGAACCTCACTGCTTGATGTGGGATTTCGGTTGCCTGTTTTAATTTGTTTAGTCTATATGATGTTACAAGTCCAATGGGACTTTTATAATTTTGCAGTGTTGGATTTAGTCTCATTCAGGGCAGTTAATGTACACAGGCAAAACTGTCCCAGGGTCATAAACCACATCTCTGACCTGTGCTGTTTCTTGGTGTGTGTGTGTGTGTGTGTGTGTGTGTGTGCGCGTACCCACATGTGTGTGTGTTTGGTCAATATTTGGTCAATAAATGTCCTTGCTCGGAGAGGATGTAAATGATTCCAGACAACTCCAGCAGCGTGACAAGAAAGGACACACGCATCTGTTCCAGTAACAGCGGATCAGAATCTAGCTTTGTATGTAAAGAAATACATGTTTAAAACACATTCTAAATCCATTTAAAGTCTAGACCATATTAAGTGCTGTCAGGTATGTAAGAACACCTCGAACAGCGTCTGGCACAAAGTAGGTACTAAATAAATCCCTTCTTCCCCTTTCTCTTGCGATAGAGGCAGAAGAGGCCTTAGCCTTTTATGGAGAGTCAGGCCCCGCTGTGCAACTATGTATCAGACCTTGCCTCTCCGGACTCCCGCTTCCTGGCTGCTTCCGGAAACGGCTGGAAGCCAGGCTGCCGGATGTAGAACGTTCTACCCAATATAAAATAAGATCCCCCAAGTGAAGTGTGTGATACCAGGCACCCCGCTATACAAGCAGCCTCACCAGTTGGGCGTGACTTTCGCCAGGCCGCTCTTCCTCGGTGGAGAAAGAAAGCCGTCAGTCCAAACTGGCTCTCCGACAAATAAACTGTGTCTGCTCTTTATGCAGCGTGTAATACGGACTGTCTACTAGAAGTTTCTTCGTTTACTGCCAAGAAAGCCCGAAGCTCCTTCAAACCACAGGAGAGGCAATACTGGGTTCCTGAACTCCCTGGAGACGTACGAGAAAGTGCTCGGTGGGCGATATCTGCGTGGACCACTACTCATCACCACACTCATTTAGTACTCTTCACCCATTTATGTAAAAAAAAAAAAATTGTTTTAAGTCTTTTACTATTCGAAAGGATTTTTTTTTAAATTTTTTTAATGTTTATTTATTTTTGAGACAGGGAGAGACAGAGCATGAACAGGGGAGGGTCAGAGAGAGAGGGAGACACAGAATCCGAAACAGGCTCCAGGCTCTGAGCTGTCGGCCCAGAGCCCGACGCGGGGCTCAAACTCACGGACCGCGAGCTCATGACCTGAGCCGAAGTCGGCCGCTCAACCGACTGAGCCACCCAGGCGCCCCTTGAAAGTATTTTTAAACGTTTATTTATTTTAGAGAGAGAGAGCGCATGCGAGCAGGGGAGGGGGCCGAGAAAGAGGGAGACAGAGGATCCGAAGCAGCCTCAGTGCTCACACCGCGGAGCGTGACGCGGGGCTCGAACTCCCGGAACCGTGACATCATGACCTGAGCCGGCGTCTTAGGCTTAACCGACTGAGCCACCCAGGCGCCCCCACCAATTTAAATAGTGATCTCCATCACCCCGCTTTCCCCAGAATGACTCTCATAGGTACGTTTACGTCGGCCCTGTCACTATTATGGGCAAACCGAAAAAAACCCACACAGCAAATATAAAGCATGCATGACAGCAATCTAAATGAGGCAGGACTGGACCAAACAGTACTTTTACTTCAGGGCAGTGGAGCCAAGAAGGCCCTTTCTCCCTTCTCCTATATGTTTTCTTCATTTGTTTCCCCCTCTTTGTGACCCCGGAATATGCACCTTGGCAATTTCAAATTGGCAGAGATGGTGTTAGTGTATTATAGAAAGTAATTTGTGGCTTTGGCCTGGGGGAGACTGACAAGCACTCTTTAGAGTTTGAAAGGACCTTATAGAACATCTAGTCCAATCCCTTACGTTACCCATGAGATGGCTCAGAGAGGTCACTCGACTTATAAAGGAAACGCAGGAAATTAGCGATGAGGTCACTTGATCCCGATATAGGAGCTCAGTGCTTGAACTAGGCATAAGGGAAAAGGTGAAAACGTAAGGGCACCAGTGTCTTTAGATTTCACACTTCGTGACTGTAGGAAAGTGATGGAAAAACACTATCTTACACAGTTAGCTTGTAAGCCTCCAGGAAAGGGAAGACTGCACAAATTCTCCAAATATTTGATTATTTGAGGGATTTTTGAGAGACCTTTTCCCCCTCCTGTTAAAAAAATATAAATCTTGGGTCCCCTGGGTGGCTCAGTTGGTTAGGCATCCGACTCTAGGTTTTCGGCTCCGGTCATGATCTCACGGTTCGCGTGTTCGAGCCCCGCGTCGGGGTCCAGGGTGGCAGCGTGAAGTAAGTAGATGGTAAGTCTATTATCTCATTAGAGATTCACTATATTAAGAAAGCATGATGGTTGTCTTTTTAGGGCATTGCCTTTTCTCAGGGGGAAATGATAACTTAATCATGAAATAATTATGAGAAATTGACCAACTTTTTTTTGGTGGGAAGACTGAAGCGAGATTCCAGTAATTATAGACAGCATAATAATTTGTTTAATGCTTATTTATTTTTGGGGAGAGAGAGACAGGGGCAAGCAGGAGAGGAGCAGAGAGAGAGGGAGACACAGAATCCGAAGCAGGCGCCGGGCTCTGAGCTGACAGCACAGAGCCGGACGCGGGGCCTGAACCCACCAACTGTGATATCACGGCCTAAGCCAAAGTCCGACGCTTAACCGACTGAGCCACCCAGGCGCCCATAAAATTAAAAATATGCATGTAACTTTTAACTCCTCAGCAATCATTTTTGTGGGGTAATACTTAGGAACGTACAGTATACGAGAATGAAACTTTTCACTGTTATTCTCACTCCTAATTTGTGGCGGATCATCAAGCAAGTGGAAATAACATCTATATATATTTCCAATTAACAATGTAGTTTTAATATTTTACATAATATAAGCCTCATTCATATGAAAGAATCCCAAGGACTCTTGATCTCTGGGGTTGTGGGTTTTGAGACCCGGGCAGGATGTAGAGATTGCTTAAAAACAAAATCTTGGGGCGCTGGGTGGCTCAGTTGGTTACGCTTCGGACTCGATTTCGGCTCAGGACACGATCTCAAGGGTTGGAGGATTTGAGCCCCGCATCTGGCTCCTTGCCACCAGCTTGGCTTCTCTGTCCCCTCTCTCTCTGCCCCCTCCCCAACTCTCTCTCTCTCTCAAAATAAAGAAGCATTAGAACATTAAAATAAAATCTTTTTTTTTTTTTTTAATTTTTTTTTTTCAACGTTTACTTATTTTTGGGACAGAGAGAGACAGAGCATGAACGGGAGGGGCAGAGAGAGAGGGAGACACAGAATCGAAACGGGCTCCAGGCTCTGAGCCGTCAGCCCAGAGCCGACGCGGGGCTCGAACTCCCGGGACCGCGAGATCGTGACCTGGCATGAAGTCGGACGCTTAACCGACTGCGCCACCCCAGGCGCCCCAAAAATTAACAATCTGAATAAAAATAAAAGTGACGTAATTCACGGTTGAGCCATTGCTTAGGAATAAAATAATATTATAGTCAGTTGGTGTGATCGAAGATTTTTTTGCCAAGGTTTTTCGAAAACGTTAACAATATATAGAGACAGCTCGTGGTGTTAATCGTGAGGTTTACATGGCTACACGTCTCTGAGTCGGAAACCATGCATGCCTTGCCTTCTTGACTTTGAAACATTCACAATTCTTGCCAGGTTTTATCCTCAGCTGACGATGCTGGATCCCCCACCCCGCCAAATCTTTACTTGATTTTGGTGGCTCTACATCTGGATGGCATATACCTGAAGTGTCTGGATCTGAAATGAAATCGGAAGCTGGAGGGCACGGGACGAAGGGGCCACTTGAATTGCCTCAGGGGGTCTTCTAACAGTTTTCATTTGCCTCCGTGGTGTCTTGGAGAAAGGAGAATGGAGGGCTGGATGCGGAGTAGGAAGCCAAGGAATGTTCAAGAAGTCCCTGGAAAAAAGCAGTAGGAACGTAGCGCACGGAACTTGAAGCAACGCCACCAAAGACCACGTTGTCTTTGTGATAACAACGTGGTAACTAACCATTGTGTACCCGGCTTCATGATTTTACTTCTTCGTCGCGGTAGGTACAGACAATGGCCCTCCCGCACTGTTTACTAGTCAGCAAGGCCAAGCTACCCGGGGGTGTGAGCATCAAAGACAGAGAGACTCGACCATTCTAGAGGAATCGTGGGATAATGCACGCACAGGCCATCGAGTTAGGGGGCTAAGGGTTCTTTTGCATTTGCTTTTTGTTTTGATGAAACAACGTTCGGAGGCATGATAATGACTTCAAACTGGTAAACAAGCCTAGAGACGCCAATGGCTGGCTGCAAGCTCCGGTCGCCACTGCTCGTGGAGAGGGAGCCCGCTTTCTCCGCGTAAACAGGGGCGGTCCGGAAGTCCTGCGTAGCGAGCGATCTCCGCGGGCTCCCCGGGACCGAGCGAGGCCGCGGGGTCTGGGAGGCTCAGGGGGAGGGGGCGCAGCCGCCCGCCCCCCGCAGCAGCCGGGCTGGCTGTAGGAAGGGATCGCCCATTCCCGGGGCCCTTCTGCTGTGGCGCGCTCAGCGTTTGGGCAGTGCCCGACCTGGTGACCCCGTCCAGGGGAAGGGCGCGCGGGTTGGGTCTCCAGCGCTGGCCTGGGACGGTCCGCGGCCTCCCTCGCTTCCTTCCCGTCCAGACTGTGTTGAAGGAGCCAGGTGACTTGGGTGCACGACACTTAGGGTGGGGCCCAGGAGACTGTCTGTGGCGTCCACATTGGTGGATTCCTCCGAGCCTCAGTGCGTCCGTCCGACTCCCAGTGGAGCTGTTTCAGGGCACAGAGGGAGGCAGTCCGGGGTGCGGGTGAAAGGGTTAATGTGCAGGAACGGGGTGCAGTTGGTTTTGAAGTGTCTCTGCCTCCAGCGACACGCAGCCGAAAAAGCTAGGGGCTCCAGCATGGTGTCCCCAAGAGGAGGGGACCGGAGGGGATGCCGACTCCGGCTGGAGTTTGAACCGTGTGAGTCCTTTGACCTTTCTCGGTCTCAGGTGGCACCTTAAAGAGGTGTGACGGGACTGAGGAAGTCGTTTTATGCCTCGCAAAGCGCTCCCCAAGATGTAAGGCGGTCCCGCTTCCCCAGACTAGACGTGCGCGGGGTCTCACTGGGGCCAACGCCCGCCCAGCATCTCCGAGCTCTGGACCGCGCCCCTGGAAGGCATTCCCTACCTCGTGGCTTGGAGAGAGCCTTTCCCGGCACGTCCCTCCTCCGGCTCTTCTAGGCAAGCTCGGGGCCCGCCGTCGGGGGAGGACCCAGCTGGGCAGGACCCCGCCGATCCGGCGCACGACCAGTCTCTGACCCCCGACTCCATCCCCGGGTCCCTGCACTGTCCCCAGCCCTTCAAAGCGTCCACCTTCCCTCGGGTAACTCACTCACCAGAGCTCCCCGGGCCTGGAGGACGCACGGGGGGCAGCAGGCCGAGGGGGAAGGTGGGTGGATTTGCGAGCGCGCAGGACGCTGGAGACCCCGGGTCCTTCTGACCCCTGAGCCAGCGTTGGGGGAGGGCAAGAGGGTTTCCTAGGAAAGAGATGAACACAAAATTGGGAGACATTGGAGAATTTTACCCCCCTGCGGCCATAGAACAACCCCCCCCTCCCGGACCAAACGTGTCCCTATCTCTGATTTCCTGGGAAATAAATTGCTGTCCCCAACCAGCAATTCTCCTCGCTCTTCAGTACAGCGAGGTCCCCTTTGTGAGTTCCTCGTCTTTCCCACTAGGGCGTCGCCAGCTTTCCGAAGTGGGGACGTTTCGTTCAGATCCCTGCGAAGCCATTGCGCCTTAGGCCCCGGCAGGGTCCTCTCCGTCCTTCCTCCCACCCCCCACGCCCTGGGCACAGGCGCCGAGGTACCCGCACCCGCCGGCTGGTAAACTCCGCTTTGCAACCCGGCTGCGCCGCCTCCCTTGCGCTCCAGCAGTCGCCGAGGGCCACGATCCCCCCCCCCCCCCCCCGCCCCGGGCAGGATTCTTTCCCGCCCTACACCAGTCGGCCGGGCCAGGTGCCGTCTTCGGGCCCGGGTGCTGCTCCAGGAGACGCCGTGGCGACCCCGGTTACTCGCGTCCGGCCCCCGGCCCGGCAGAGAGCAGCTGCAAGCTGGCCCGAGCAGGCGGCCCCAACTTAATTCCCTCCCCCTAGGGGCAACGTTTCCCTGAAAAAAACCTCTCTGCCGCTCCCTCCCGCCTTCCCCACGGGACCGGGAAAAGTCCGAATCTTCCATAGAAAAGGCTCCCTGTAAGTGCCCTGGGGAGGGTGGGGGTGGGGGGGGGGCGCAGTGGGCGGGGGCAGAGGTGGCGGAGAGGATGAATTTCTCTCCGCTCCAAACCGGCCCTCGGCGGATAAAGCGCAAGTTTGTGCACTTGGTCGACCAAAGGCTTGCAAACCCAGAAGACAAAAGTGTCCAGGGAGATGCGGAGTTTGGCCCAGATTCCCCTGCGGATGGCTGTGCGGAAACGCCTGTGATGTGAAACTTTCTGCAGATCGTGTACGGAGTGAGCTAAAGGAAAGGAGGAAGGGGAGCGGGGCGGGGAGGGCGCAGCGTGAGCGTGAAGTGTGCCCGTGTGAGTGTGTTGGGGGGGGTCGTTGTGTGCCCGGGGGCGGGGGCGGCACTGCGGGGCCGGGGAGGGAGTCGGGGGCGCCCCGCAGGCTAACGGGTGCGAGGCGTTCTGCGAGCGCTGGGAAAGGTCGTTGAAGGAGTTCGCTGCACACACACACAAAATAATCATCTTAAAAAAGAGTGCCGGGCATGCGCACAGAGAGGATGCCATATTGGAATGAGGCTGTAGTGGGAGTCGGAGGACCCGAGCGGGCGCGCGAGGGAGGCGGCGGGCGGGGCGCGAGCCAGGCGCGGCGAGCAGGGGCGAGGCGGAGCGAGCGGGCGAGGCCGGCGTCCCCCCGGCGGCGCCCGGGGCCTGGGTCCACTCCGAGGGGAGGACGAACTTCACCAGGTAGGACGCCGCGCCGGCCGCCGTCCCCGCGCCCAGCCCGCCCCGCCAGCAGACCTCCGGCCCGCAGGTTGAGTGTGAGCCGCTCAGCTTCTTCTTTTTTTCCAGCTTCGGGGGGGGGGGGCGGAAGGGAAGCTTGAGCAAGCCCGGGCGTGGGAGGCTTGGGGAAGGGGGTGCTGCGGGAGAGAAGCAAAAGAGGAGAGCCGGAGGGGAGAGCGACAGCACGGGAGCAGAGCCCCAAACTCCGCTCTGCGCTCCGGGTTGTCATTTTTTTGGCTTTTCCCGTCCCCCCCCCCTCCAACCTCGTCCCTGGGCTTTGAAAAGCCCGCCTTGCGGGAGGCCGTCTGTAGTTGCAAAGCGTCCTCCTCCCCGGGTGCAAGCTGTCCCCTCCCGCCGCCCACCTTCCTCATTCGTGCGCTCATTTTAGCGACGCAGCCGCCCTTGCTGCCCCGCGCTCCCCGGTCGCTTCCTTGCTGGGGTCCCTTTCTTCGTCTTCTTTTTTTTTTTTCTTTCTTTCTTTCTTTTCTTTCTTTTTTTTTTTTTCTTTCTTCTTTTTTTTTTTTTTTTTTTTTTTTGGTGTGTGTGTGTTGGGGGCGGGGAGGGGGAAAACCGTAGGGTGAGGACTGGAGACCAGCCGTCAAGGGTGTTCAAAATCGTTTACACATTCGGAGTCGCCCTCTTGGAAACATTTGCCTGTGTAGCTTGAAATGAGATTGTCAGTAGTAGTAGTTTCGGAGCGTGCTCCGGCATGGATGCTCTTTTTTTTTTTTTTTTTTTTTTTTTTTTTTGCTTTAAAGTAATATCCTGTCACTTGGGGCTTTCCTGTTGTCTGCTCTCATATGACCTCCTTTCAAAATTGCTAATCTGATCTGGCTTTGAAGTGTATTTTTAAAACGTGTGTGTTGGTAAAAATCCGCCAAAAAAAAGAAAGAAAGAAAGAAAAGAAACAACTGTAGGAACTGCTAGATGTATTTATTGATTTTGAGCCGGGGCGGCGGGAGAGGGTGCACCGGGGACGGGGGAACCGTGGGGGGGGGAAGTGGTCGGTTCGCGGCGGCCGGACGCACGTCCAGAGCCGGATTTGTACTTGTGTTTTCTTGCAAAAGCGCAGCGACTGGCGGAGAAGAGTATTTAGAAACCGTGCCAGTTTCAATATGGCGGGCTAAGGTGGCTTTTAAAAACTGAAAATAAAGGTTTTGAGGTGGGAAAAAAACCCAACCGGAGTTGCCATCCCTTAGTTTCGACTCTCTTTGGCTACTCCGGGAGCTGTTTTAGCGAATTAAGTGGGAAAAAAGAGCCAGAATGAGCTGCCCTAGTTTTTTCCGTGTTAAGAGTGTGCGTGTCCAGTCCATTGCTGGGGGTGGGGGGGGATGGGTGCCGCTGGTCCAGACCAGGGTATCCAAGCACGACTGCAGTGTGTGCCTTTGGATCAGTGGGCATACCGGTGTGTGCAGTTGGGGGGGGAGTGTCAAAGACATACGCCCCGAATGTGTGTGTGCGTCTTGGAGCCAGACCCTGCCATGATTGACGTGACAAACTGCTGACACGTGGTGCAAAATACATGAGGGCAGAGGCAATGATTTATTTCGGCTTTCTTCGAGACGAGCTCTCCCTGTTGCTGGATTCTGCGCGCGTGAAGCCCTACGGGGGTAGGCGGAGTGAGGAGGTGCTCATTCAAAGGACTGACTGTCCAGGGTATTGGGTGCAGTCTGGCTGCAGACGCCTGTGGGGTTTTGTGTGTGCTGGGGGCACGCCGCACTTGGCGGCGGGGGGGCCCCACGACCGAGGGCGCGGGGAGGATGGAAATGGTGGCGCAGAGAGGTGTCCGCGCGCGGATCTCGGCGGAAAAGTGTGTAGGGTCGAAGCGAGGAGTTGCTTTTGGAGTTGAGCTCTAGGGAAGGTGGGGGATGGGAGCAGTGTTCTCGGATGAAAGTGTCCCTTGCTCAGGTCCTGCGCGAGAAGGCTGGATCTGAGAGGGGCGTCCTGGGCCGTGGCAGGCCAGCGGGCGGCGCTGTCGCTTTGGGGTTTGAGTGGCGCCCTGGAAAGGCCGGCTTCTGGGGCCGGGAGGGTCTGAGACTGGAGTTTGGGGGCAAAGTCGGAGGCTGTAAGGGGAGTCCGAGGGGGAAGCAAGCAAACCGGAGCTCGCTAAGCTAGGGACCAGATCTCCAACAGGGGTCGCCAGTGGCCAGGACGCGGCTGCCGAGCGGAGGTCGCGCGCGAGGGACCCGGGGGGTGGGGGGCTGTGAGGCGGCTGTGCGCGTCCCCGGGGCCTGGCGAGGGCAGGTCCTGGGGACCTTATCTAGGCCAGCGGACCTGATGGTGGAATGGCCACGTGTGCCGAGACGTGTTTAAATCTTGGGGTTAAAAAGATAGTGGTGGCTAGGTCTGCAGTTAGCGCAGTACCGCGGTTTCTGGGCATTTGCAGGGGCCTAGAGGGGGGATCCATAGGGTCAGCTCGTGCTCCCCACTTAGACGGACGCCGCGCTGTCGGAGAGGCCCGTCCCTCGCAGTGCCCCGTGGGGTGGGGACCCCGCGGCAGATATTCCCTCCCACCTGGTCGGCGGGGCTGAGAGATCGGCGACACTCGGGCGGAGACTCGTTCGGCCCCCCGGGGCTGAGCGCGCGGCGCGTCCCCGGCCCTTCCAGCGTGCGCTGGCAGCGCGTCCTCTGGGGACAGCTCTCCCGTGGGCTTCGCTGGGGTGGAAACCAGCCTAAAATGGCTCTGTGCTTGTAAACTGCAGTTTTCAGCCGGGAACCCCTCCCCTCGTCCTCCTGACGTCGCCGCTGACAAGCGCACAATTCACTCTAACGCCCCGAAACCCGCGATTTTGCACCGAGCTGTGCCGTGGACGCCAATACACAACCGATTACAAAGAACATTCCTCAGGATTCTCGCAGGGCCCAAGTTTCCCTTTCTTGGGGGAAGCAGCGGGAGGAGGGAGGAACCGAGACGCGCGGGCGAGAGCCCGGCCGACCACCGCCCGGAACTGGGGCCAGGGCTGCGGCTCCGGGCTGGGGCCCTTTCCGCGTAAAAAACCGAGGGAGGTGGCCCGGGGACGCGGCTGGTGGGCCGTGCGGAGCGATCGCCACCGCCTGGGGCGCTCGGCCTTGACGGCAACTCTGGTGTCCGAGTGCGGAGACGACGCAGGCAAGCCTGCGAGACCGTTCCCAAACTTCTGGAGACCCGCTTGCAGTTTCGCTTTCGGAATTTTCGGGATCTTTGGGTTTGCAGAGTGGGGTGGGATTCCGGGAAGAGCCCGGCGCCACGGGCTGGTCGTGCGGATGCTCGCGCCCCTTTCGGCGCAGTAGTCCGACTTCTCACCAGCCCGGCGTCCCGTCCTTCGCGCCCCCGGACCCCGCGGGCGCGCTCGAGGGGCCAGGGCTCCCACGCCGCCCGCAGCCCCCGCCCCGGAGAGCTTCCGCCCGGCACGGCGTTCGGTCGGCTCCAGCGGCGCGGCCGCGGCGGCTCGGAGCCCACCGGTGGGAAACCGCTTTCGACCAGGGCAGACCCCTGCCTGAATCCGGATCCATCGCCGCTGCCCTCCGCTTTCCGTCGCCCCGCCACCCTCCCACCGAGGCCAGGGGACCCGGGGGGCCGATTGGCGTGTCTGCACCGAGCAAGTGGATCCAGGTTTCACCAGGTCGGAGAAAACGCAAAAACAGGCTTAAATTCGGCCCCAGATGCTGGGGAGGCAAGTGGGGGTGGGGAGGGAGATTGAGCGGGGTACGGAGGGGGGGAGGGGAGAGGCCTTGGTGGCCAGAGGAATTGTTGCCAGGCTCTCCTTTGAGGTAGGAGATCTGCTACTTTCTCCCTAGCACGCCTTAAACTGGCACACCCCGTGCTTCCTCCCTTCCATAAATAAATGTTGTCTCCAATCCTTATCTTCGCTCTGCGCTGGGATCGAGCCTGCTTGAGAGGGTACACCAATGTACCCCAGAAACCCTCCACTCCCCTATCAAAGTTCTTACTGTGCGAAGGACCCATTCCCCTGGCCGTGTAAACCACTGCCCGGTGGCTGGGTGGTTCAGCAGCCCCTCCCCTGGAGAGGAGTGCCCCCCACCCCCTGCTGTTCTGATGTGCGGTCTTCTAGAAGCGCCAGCCTAGACCTTCAGGGGTGAGAACTGACTATTTCCCATTTGGGTACAGGCGCTTGAGTCTCAAACAGGCCATCCCGCTGGGACCTGAATTTCACTAATGATGCGAGTAATTGATGTGTGAGAGCTTTTCAACTCATGTTTTTGTTTTTTTGTTTTTTTTTGGCAAAAATCATGGACTTTTTTTTTTTAAATCCTGCTCTAGCTAGGTATAAATGCCTAGATTCATGATTCTTGCTTTAATAAAAGCAACAACAACAAAAAAATCCAACCCCCCAGAATAGGTTCTTGAAGAAAGGGGAGAGCCTTGGTGAGAGGCTTGGGAGAGGATTGGCCTCTCTAGTCCCTTTTTATCCTAAGACCTTCCTTTGCTGTCCTGGGAGTGTTGGATGTTTATCAAATCCCATTTCTGCCTGTTCTAGCTGAGGTGGCATTTTTCACCTTCCTTTACAGCCAGTGCCCACAAAGGGCTTGCCAAATCTGAGAAGTGCTGAGTGATGGAAACATTGCTCTGAACAGTAAGTGAATGAGGGTTCCCCTCATTGGGACGGGCTGCCTTTGGAGTTTAAGAAGCCCGTGCAGGGGAAGCGTGGGGCTCTCCAGGGTCTGTACTTCTGCCTAAAAGTTTTTGTCGGGATATGGAAGTAAAAGGTCCCCTCCTCCTCTTTCTTCTCATTAGTGATTTGAAGAAAATGGTCTACTTTGGGATTTGAATTACTTCCAGTTCTATTGTTCTAGGTTTTGGACATTTCTCTGTTAGAATGTCACTATTTGGAACTTGTGGAGTTCACTTAACAGTATAGTGGTCATAAGAACTTGTGAAAGGTCCTCGGTTCCAAACGAAATTAACATGTGTAATTCAAGACTCATTTTGTGTTTTTTGGTTTTGTTTTGTTTTAGCCGTTCTTGTCTTATTGCCCCAATAACAACTTATTGTCCCCATTCTGCAATTAGGAAAAAAAATTAGGGAAGTTATACTTGTCATAACAAACCAAGCTGTGCATTCATTGGTGACCCAGGATCTAACCGCCTGATTGCGTTGAGGAGAACACAGAACCAGGAGGCCGGGGATCTATTTCAGAGATGTTTCTGCCTAGCTGTGTGACCTTGGACCACTTACTGTATTTTTCTGAGCCTCATCTTCCTTGTTGATGAAATAAGTGCTTTGGACTTGGGTTTCACTCAGAGATCTCCATGCTTCTGTTTGGGGGGGAAATTGGTGATTCAGCACATCTCTGTAGGCATGCCCAAGCGATTCATCTGTCAGACCCATGTCCGCGAAGGATGGTGAAAACGTTACCCTGGCCTTGGTGACGGTGGCTCCAGAAGAGGTCTGCGAAGGTAGTTGGGTTGTAGTTCACTGTTCAGGGTTAAAGTGCTGTCGCTGTTGAGTGACACAGGCTCCACGTGGGGGCACGTCTCATTCATGCCCTGGAAAAGGTGTGGTGTAGACATCGAGGAACACGCCAGTGCGGCCTTTGCATATAATCCCTATGATAGCATGGGCTGGGCTGGGTCATCGTGGTTTTGAATAGAAGTCACAAAGAAGTACCTGGTTCGAGTATGTTTTAGTAATTCCTCGGACTATGAGGGGCCCTCTCAGATAGCCCTCTGTACCCCGCCATTGCAGACAGAGTGAGTACAGGGACCTCATCCAGTAGTCTTTATAGCGTGGGTGGGTGACGGCAGCCTGCTGGTACCCTAGTGAGTGGAGGAACCCAATCCGATGCTGCATTTTCCATCCCTGCTCTTTACGTTGGGCCACTAGGCAGTACGATTAGCCCTGAACAACGTGGGGGTTAGGGGCAACAACTCCCCCCAGTCCCAGTTGAAAAGCCTTGGGTAACTGGACGCCTCAAAAACTTAAGTACTAAAAGCCTGCCGTTGACCAGAAGAAGCCTTACCAGTAACATGAACGGTTGATGAATATGTATTTTCTGTGTTATACACTGTATTCTCACAATACAGAAAGATGGGGAAAAGAAAATAGTTATTAAGAAAATCATAAGGCAGAGAAAATACATTAAAAATTTTTTTTGATGCTTATTTATTTTTGAAGGAGAGAGAGACACAGCGTGAGCGTGGGAGGGGAGCAGAGAGAGAGGGAGACAAAGAATCCAAAGCGGGCTCCAGGCTCTGATTTGTCAGCACAGAGCCCGATGCGGGGCTCAAACCCGTAAACCACGGGATCATGACGTGAGCCGAAGTCGGAGGCTTAACCGACTCAGCCACCCAGGTGCCCCAGAGAAAATACATTTAGAGTGGTATGTCTTATAAAAAAAAAAAAATCTGCGTGTCAGTGGACCTACAGCTCAAACCTGTGCTGTTCAAGAGTCAACTGTACTTCCTCTCTGGGGGGCCTGAGTGGCTCAGTCGCTTGAGCCTCTGACTTTGGCCCCCGGTTATGAGCTCAAGGTTCGCGGGTTCAAGCCTCACGTCGGGCTTTGCGCTCACAGCTCGGAGCCTGCTTTAGATTCTCTGTCTCCCTTTCTCTTGGCCCTCCTCTGCTTAGGCTCTCTCCCTCTCTTTCAAAGATAAATAAACACACACACAAAAAGAAATGAAAACTCTGGTCTTAGCTACAGTATTTAAGAGTCAACTGTATTTCCTCTCTTTGTAAAACCAGAAGTGTCATGGACAGCACAGAAGACAAATGATCTTATTGGCTAAAGCAAACATTGGCTGAAGTCAGTGTAGACAAGACAGGACTGCATATTATAAATAAGGGAAGGTATTCAATTTAGAACTTGCATAACAAGGATATGAAGTTACCAAATAAAATTCTTTTTTTTAATGTTTTATTTTTGAGAGGGAGGGAGGGAGAGAGAGAGAGAGAGAGAGAGAGAGAGAGAGAACAAGTAGAAGAGGGCAGAGAGAGAGAGGGAGACACAGAATTCAAAGCAGGCTCCAGGCTCTGAGCTATCAGCACAGAGCCTGATGAGGGGCTCGAACCCATGAACCGTGAGATCATGACCTGAGCCAAAGTTGGAAGCTTAACCTACTGAGCCACCCAGGTCCCCCAAATGAAATTCTTTAAAAAAAAAATTTTTTTTATTTTTTATTTTAGAGTTCGGGGGAGAGGGGAAGAGGTACAGAGAGAGGGAGAAAGAGGGAGAATCCCAAGCAGACTCCGAGCTGTCATTGCAGAGCCTGACATGTGGCTCGATCCCATGACCCTGGGATCATGACGTGAGACAAAATCAAGAGTTGGACACAACCCATTGAGCCACCCAAGTGGCCCTCAAATAAAATTCTTAAGGATCGGTTTTGCATGATCATTTCAGTGGTATTCTGATTTAAATATGCTAGCATCACACTCCCCATCTGGTTAGCACCCTAGTGAATTTTATCTATTTTATTTATTTTTTACTGTTTATTTTTGAGGGGGGGGAGGGGCAGAGAGAGGGAGACACAGAATCCAAAACAGGCTCGAGGCTCTGAGCCGTCAGCACAGAGCCCGACTCGGGGCTTGAACTCAAGCGTTGAGATCATGACCTGAGCCGAAGTCAGATGCTTAACACACTGAGCCACCCAGGCGCCCCTGGTGAATTTCAGAACGTGATTATATTTCACCATGTACTGATAGTTAGGGCCCCTTGTGTTTTGACAAGATGACATTCACTAACCAAAAAGTTTTACTTTCTGTCACTTAGGTTTCCATTCTTGTGATAAGATAGATGTCTTTGACACTGAATAAGCGAAGAATCCATTGTGCCTTTCTGTTTCATTCTTTTTGATTTTCTTAAAAACAAAAATGACACATTTCGGTAGATACGGCGCTTGTTAAAGCATAGGGTGAATTCTGTAGGGCAAATAATGTTAGCGGCCCTGACTGTACAAGACCGGTTTGGAGCTGGTGGGACTGGGAGAGGTGGAAGAGATTTTTATCCTGGGATTTTTGTTTTTTCCCCCTGAAGTTTTATTGGCTGAGAAAAAAAAAATCATCTTTTTTCTTATTAGTAAAAAAACTTTTTGTTTAAAGTAATCTCTACATCCGGCCTGGGACTCATACTCATGACCCTGACTGACATCAAGGGTCACACGTTCTCCACCAACTGAGTCAGCCAGGTGCCCTGAAAAAAATAATCTTTTTTTTTTTTTAATTTTCTTTTTACATTTATTTATTTTTGAGAGACAGAGACAGAGCACAAGTGGGGGACGGGCAGAGAGAAAACGAGACACAGAATCCGAAGCAAGCTTCAAATTGCACAGAGCCTGACGCGGGGCTCGAACTCCCAAACCGTGAGATCATGACCTGAGCCGAAGTCGGACGCCCAATCGACTGAGCCACCCAGGCGCCCCTGAAAAAAATGATCTTAAAAAAAATTATTAAGGTGTACCTTGTCTACTTTCTCCTAAATTCGGCAGGCTTTTTTTTTTTCCATTCCATTTCAGTTAAAAGTGAAGTATGAATCCCGCATCACTATAAGGTATAATGCAAGAGTCTGAAATGCCGAGTGCAAGTTCTCACGCAGTGTCATTTTAAGTATAATTTCAGTAGGTGCTCGTTTAAAAACCGGACATGTGGATCTGTAGGTCCAGGGACTAAGGACGGAAGGATGGAGGAATTAATAAGATTTGGAATTAGCGGTTTATTCCAGATAATGTTGAAAATAAAAGCACTTGCCTTTGTAAGCCTGAACTGTGTTCCGGCCACTGTGCTTCTCAGTTTTGTGTTTCTGTTTCATCTAGGTTATGGAAATATCACCCCACTTTACAGATGAGACTGAGGCTTTAGGGAGCTTGAGTAACTTGCTAGCAAGGTGGAGTGAGAGAGATTGAGGAATTGAATCCTGGTATTACGTTGTCTTGAAACTGAAATTACTGTGACACGCTGTGCCTAGCACTTTAAATGCTTTAGCCCCCTTAATCTGTATAGGGGAGTGCTCTTATCTTTATTTTACTGATACGGAGATCGAGTCTTTGGAAAGGTTATACAGGATCGTATAAATAGGTTTGTTTTTTTTTAATGTGCTTGATTTGAAATGCAGGTAAGACCAGAGCATTTCTGTTTGTATTTATTTTGGATCCTCGTGAAAGAGGAAAGCCTTTAAACGAAGCTGAATCCCCGTCTTTAAAATGGAGAAGTGAAACTACTCAGTGTTTCTGGGTTGGGATAGCGTGCGGCTCCCTGACTTGTCAATCAACCACTAAAAGTTTGGGAAGGTGCTGCACTTCCGAAATTTCGGCTTAATTCAAAAAATAATTGGCTTTCATATCCACCGGTTTCCTTTTTTTCTCTCCTTTCTGAAAGACCTTCCCGCTCTAACGTAAGTGAGAATAAATTGGAAACCGGGGAAGAGAGCTAGAATTTTCCTTTCTAAGTAGTGCTGGCCACCAGTGAGCATCGTCTTCTAGATGCACCTTAGCATTTTGGTCTTTTAGGACGTTCCTGTTTTCTGCCATAGAGCGCTGAATTCAGAGCGGCTCTTTGCGTGAGGCCTGGGAAGCACTGTGCTCACTCTGGCCAGGTCGGCTGATGTGCACGTCACGCGGTGAGCTTGACCTCAGGCTTGAAGCTGGCCATCAAAGCTTCTTTACTGTTTACCAGTAGAAACTAATTTCACTTCCTCTAAAGCTCAGGAGAAAAAGTCAAGTTTTGCATCAAATCAAAGTAGCAGGATTTTAATGGAAATTGGCTCTTGGCGTATATGTATATGTATATATAGTTTTTAGGAAGTGCACTAAATGTAGATAGCCTACAGTCTGATGGGTACAGTGAACCAGTCTAGGGAATTCAGAACCCTTGATCTGGCTCAGAGTTTTTTGTGTGTGACCTTGGCTAAGTCACTTTCCTTTAATCCTCCATTTTGAATTTTTGATTTTTTTCCTGTAGTGGATGGCAGATAGAATTCTTGCTAGGTACAACCGGCTTTAAAAGGTAAAGGCCGGGGCACCTGGGTGGCTCAGTTGGTTAAGCGTCTGACTTCGGCTCAGGTCATGATCTTGCGGTTTGTGGGTTCGAGCCCCGCGTCGGGCCCTGTGCTGACAGCTCGGAGCCTGGAGCCTGCCTCAGGTTCTGTGTCTCCCTCTCTCTCTGCCCCTCCCCTGCTCGGGCTCTATCTCTCTCTGTCTCTCAAAAATAAAATAAACTTAAAAATAAAAAAAAAGGTAAAGGCCATGTGGGGCACCTGGCTGGCTCAGTCAGAAGAGAATGCAACTCTTTTATTTTTTATTATTTTTAATGCCTATTTATTTTTGAGAGAGAGAGAAAGACAGAGAGAGAGAGAGAGAGAGAGAGAGAGAGAGAGAGCGCAACTGGGGTGGGGCAGAGAGAGAGGGAGACAGAATCCGAAGAGCATGCGACTCTTGATTCTGGGCTGTGAGTTCAAGCCCCGTGTAGGGTGTAGAGATTACTTAAATAAGCAAAACTTAAAAAAACAAGTAAAAGCCACGTTTACTTTTATGGTTTTGTGACAAACGCCCTATCTTTTTGTTAGAGAAGACAACACGTCTCTGACTCTTTCCTAAGGTGCATACGCATACCTCACCCTTGCAAAGGACGGGTTGGCCCTTGTCGCCATCGTTCTGTTCTCACCTCCATGTTGGAAAGGATGTTTCCCTCTGGGTGGGTTAGAAAAAAACAAACACTCTTCAGTAGAGGTCATCTTGAGTATCCAGTCATAATCGTCTTGGGTGTGTGCTAAGCACAGATGCTCCCTGGGCAGCAGAAGAGGGGATCTAGCACTTGATAAGTGGCCAGTGGTGCAGGACGTAGGTTAGCGATCCCTAAGGGACTGTGCCAAACAGGCTTCCGTGGGGGCTCTTTCTGAAGGAGATACGCCGCTTCTCCAGCCCCGTGGAGACCTTGCGGAAACGCTGCATAAGACGAGTGGGGATAAGGGACAGAAAAGTCGAGGGGGTCGGAGGACCAAGCACGCCGCCAACATTTCGCTTGGATCAGTGTGGTGTTTGCCCTCACTCCTGCCGGGGGGGAGACCGGATTTGCCTTTCGAAGGGTGGAGAAGTGGGAAACAGGGAAGGAGGAGCCTCAGGTTGGAGGCCCCTGGGGAGGAGGATGAGTGTTTGGAGGTAGTTAGCCCGTACAGTCTGAACGGGAGGACAGACGTCATCAGCGTGACAGGAGGCCCTGAGTGCAAGCATGTACTTTTCCAGGCAGCCCACTTGTTTATGCATTAATATCCTTCTTGATCCCAACTCACGAAGTTAGACTTCCTCTGCTTTCATCACACTTAACTCTTTTATTTGCACACGGACGAACACCAGATGTGAAATCACCACTCTAGCCTCTGGCTGTGTGTTGATCGCTGGAGGTGGATTCTGTTTTGCTCACCCCGATTTGCCACGACTGGCACGGACGTGTCGACCCGTGGTCACTCAGCGCTGCACTGTCATCCCACACGTTTGTCTTTATTCCTGTCACTTGTACTTGTCAACCTTCATTTGCCACGTGGTCTAGTTAAGAAGGGGCTTTGAAAGTCCGGGGCGCCTGGGGGGCTCAGTCGGTGAAGCGTCCGACTTCGGCTCAGGTCACGATCTCACGGCTCGTGAGTTCGAGCCCCGCGTCGGGCTCTGTGCTGACGGCTCGGAGCCGGGAGCCTGCTTCGGATTCTCTGTCTCCCTCTCTGTCTCTCTGCCCCTCCCCATCTCGTGCTGTCTCTGTCTCTCTCAAAAATAAACAAACATTAAAAAAAAACCCCTTGAACTGAGTGTGCTTTTCTCTTCCCGGCCAGCCGGAGAACACAGGACAGCTTTCCCGTTCATCCCTGTGTTGCTACGGACTTCAGTTGGGCATTTAGGTCCTGACTCCTCTCTTTTTATGAAAGCTTTTGGGATCCAGCTCAGACCATGGGACTAGTGTGTCCTTTTTGGAGTCTCTGTTCCCTTGAAGGGGATGCTGTATTATTTTCTCCTCCCGCGTACTCTTAGTTTTAATAAGGAAGGTGGGTGAAGGCCCAGGTTGCCTGAAATGTTTGCCTGGGAGAGGAGACTTTTTGGAATTGTCCCTGCGTTTTGCAGATGAGAACAGGGTTGCTGGCTGTGTTTTGAAGGCCAGGCATACACTCGGGTGCAAAGCCCAGGTCTCCTGCGATCCCTGCAGGGTTCGTTGCGTTTCCCATGTTGTGTCCTAATCAAGGTAAATTAGGGTGTTTCTACCGGCTTTGCATCATGATATTCCTCCACTGGAGGAAACCTCCTTCATGCATTTAGACGATGTGATTTATAAAATTTGATTCATGCCCAATTTTATGGTTATATCCATGGCTTCAAGTAAACACCTGAAATGCTCTTTAGTTGCTTTGTGTATCCCCAGGGAGCTTGCGCAGCTCTCCAGGCTGCCTTCCAGGAGGTGCTTCTTTACACGCTTACGAGTGTGCGGTATCTCTCAAGCATCGTTGCCATACATCTGTGCGGCTTGGAGTAATGAATACGTAAAACCCCCTCAGAAAATTAGGCACTGATTATTAGACATTATCTATGCGTGTCTAGCCGACACAAGGATCCCTTGTCAGAGTTCTTTACTTTTTGCGTTCTTAAGGATCATGCGTACGACGCGTGGGCTAATTTACCGAAAATGCCTTCTACGCGTGGATGTATGCTGTGAGATACAAATCTCCCGTAAAGTAGGAGGCTGCTCGGCTTTGTTAGAAACTCGGGTTGATGCTCTCAGTCATTCCAGTCTTCGCAGGTGACAGGGAAACCCCGGGGTTTGTTGAAGAGGTCAGGGCTGAGTGGGATGATGTCTGTGCTCGTTCTGAGACGCCTGCTTTTTCAGGAAGGCCTCTACCAGGCTCTTCTGTGTGAAGTATTTGGTGTCAGTCGTATGCCAGCCCAAGGACGGTGTTGCACGTTCGTGGCGTGGAGGCAGATTTGGGGTGCACAAAACCCTTCGCCGCTACCTTGATGCAAAGACGTGTTGTTGCATCATCGATTCTGCTGCGTATTTCGAGGCCTCGTCCTTCTTTATGGTAAATAAGTGGCTAACGCTGCCGAAATAATTTGTAGGTAAACAGCCAGTAAGTGAACCCCTGAGATGGTGCACGGCTCGTGTGCCCTTTCGTTGGGTTTTCTCCTCTCGAGCAGGTAGCACGGAAGGCTGCTGTGTTTCTGCGTTGCCCCAGCCCGTTTGTAACCCCAGATTGCGTTCGCTCTTCTGCCCTCGAGTGACGCGTGCCGTTGGATTGGGAGGTTCAGAGGTGACGGTCACAACCGTGGCTTAGAAGACACGGGATGTTACTGTGGGAACCGTTGGCTGCCGTCGGCCCTGGAATTTCTTATGGAAATATTTGGAAAGATCTTAAGCTTAGGTGAGGTATCCTGAGCTCATCTTCAGATTCCCGGAGCGTGAAATGAGGCCGTGTTCCGCTGTGATTTCGCCGTGCTACATATGCACGGGCAGCTAGCGCGGGTCTGGAATTTCGTAGGCTTTGAGTTTAGGCCTTCACGTGTTCTTTCCTATCGGGCGGAGGTTCTCTTTTCTGAGTCACGAGACGAGAACAAGCAACCGCAAACCTTTTCCCGTTTCAGAGTAGCAAGCTTGACATTCTGAGTCTGCCAGCTGGGGACACCGTGAGTTTCTTGAACTCTACTCCAGGGCCGGTCGGTTCGAAAGGTCTGTGGCTAAGCGGGTAACTTGAAAAGAAACGCGCCGTTTCTTTTATTGTTAACACGACGCGGTTCTCGAAAGCGAGCCCGTGGGAGCAGCGAGCCTTTGGCCCCTGCCCGTGGGCGAAGGAGACGCGAGGGGTGGCGGATGGTGAGGCAGCCCCGTGGCGGCAGAGAACAGCTTCACGTTTTTACCTGCGTTTGGATAATTATGGTTTCCATCGGGGCACGGCGAGAGTGTGACACCGATCGTGTCTAAGAAAACAAAATCAAGACGAACAACTCGTGTATGGGTCAGTCGTGGGCGAGGAAGGGAGGACGGGGATTGACGGGCTCTCATCGGCGGAAATCTAACGCTGGGGCCGGACGCCTCTGTGACTTCGGATTTAGGAGGCAGGGCTCTCGTGGAGCCCACACCTGCCTCCTCGCGGGGAAGGGAGACAGCGGGTGTGGGAGGCTCCGTTGCCCAGCAGCGACAGCAGGCAGAGTCCAGCCCCGCCGTAGCGGGATACGGGAGACTCGTTCCAGTGTGTCGGCCAACCTGCGAGCGGAGACGCGGGGGTTTCCTCCGGGAACGACCCCCGCAGGCCTCCAGACGGGTCCCCGGGTCCCACCCTCACCTGCGCCCGGAGGCGCCAGCCAGCCCCTCCGGTTTGCCTCTCGAACGGGAGGAACCCCGAAGTGTCACGTCCCTTCTGAGCAAGGCGCCTAACAGGCAAATGCAGAGACCAGGAACCCACGGAGAGAAAAAGAACTTCTCTCACGGAGGCGAGAAGAGAGGTCTTTAAAGAAAGATCATTGATCAGCACAGGGATGGAATAGAGGCAACAGAACCGGGACAGGATGGGAATGGGGAGGATTACGAGGATTTAAAAGGAGTTTGTTTATTTATGTTTTTCATGTTTATTTATTGGAGACCGAGGGTGCGTGGGTCAGGGGACAGGGGACCTGAAGCAGGCTCTGTGCTGACGGCAGACAGCCCGAGGTGGGGCTCGAACTCACGAACCCGTAGGATCGTGACCCGAGCTGAAGTCAGAAGCTCAGCCGACTGAGCCACCCAGGCGCCCCTCAAAAGACCTTTCTGAAATTAAACTGGGAAGCTCCACAGAAGAGCAGGGAGAAGTAGCTGATGGTACATTCTAGTTGGGGTGGTACATTAGAAGAACATAAAGATGGGGCGCCTGGGTGGCTCAGTCGGTTGAGCGTCCGACTTCGGCTCAGGTCATGATCTCGCGGTTCGTGGGTTCGAGCCCCGCGTCGGGCTCTGTGCTGACAGCTCGGAGCCTGGAGTCTGCTCCCGGATTCTGTGTCTCCCTCTCTCTCTGCCCCTCCCCCGCTCGCAGTCTGTGTGTCTCTCTCTCTCTCTCTCTCTAAAACAAATATTAAAAACAATAAAAGAAAATTGAGATCGAGGAGGTCCGACATTTGAATGACTTTGAACGAAAGAACAGAAAACAGAGAGGAAGAACTTAGCAGTAATTCAGGAAAATATCCTAGCACCGAAATACATGAATTTCAAACTCGAAAGAAGCCCGTGTGCCCCGAAACCACAAGCGGATTGCCATAGACACGCCACTGTGAAATCTCAGAACCTCAGAAGCCCCGGCGACTGGGCTGCTGCCCGACTTCTCCCGTGGAAGCTTCAGGATGTGGAAGGAAGCCCTCGAAACTCTGAGAGAGGATGCTTTTCCAGCTTGGGATTTTTTTTTTTACCCGCCTACGCTGTTGGTTAAAATGGGAGGGTAGGTAAGGACATTTTCAACCACGCAAGACCTCAATGTTTCCCGCCTAAATCCTTTCTTAGGAACGTGGTGGGGAACGTGCCTCATCCCAAGAGAGAAAACCGGTAACGGGGAAGGTGTGGGACCCAGAAGGCAGGATGTGCTACAAAAGAGACAGAGGCCAGGTCTCAGGATGCCACCTGCCAGCCCGGCAGAGAAGGCAGTTAGTCTGGATCGGGGCAGAGCAGAGGCAGAGCTGTCTGAGGAAGGGGAGGCATCCTAAGGTGCTGTGGGGTCGGCTGGGGCATCTCCTCAGAGCCTTGCTGCTCTGAATCACGCCTGTCAGGAGGGGAAGGGCAGGCGGGAGGGAGGGAGAGCGGGCGGCGTGCCAGCGCCTTACCCGATAATGACGGAAACTGAGACGTTAATAAGCGAGGTGTTATCAGAGGCGCGGAGATGAACACCAGAGCGGTCACCCGAGGGATTTGAAGGACAAGGGCGTTGCTAGGAATGAGGGACACCGTGGGAGGAGTCCCTGGAGCTTGCACGATCCATTCCGCTCTTGCTATTTGAGAAAAGAGACCTGGGAAAAAAGGTGTGTCCAGATACATAGATCCGTTAGGAGAATGGCTCCCCTAGGAAGAGTTCGGGATGAGTTCTTCATAAAATCGTCACTCTTGCTACACTTTGATGGAGAACAGCCTGGCCCGACTTAGGCAGAGGGTGTAGCAAAGCTTGACTTTGTAAAATGAAATTGAGATAACTGGAATTCTTTAAGGAACACTACTTACAATGCGAGACGATTTCCTCTTCTTCTTCTTCCTTTTCCTCTTCTTTTTTTCTTAAATAGGCTCCACGTCCAGTGTGGGGCTTGAACTCATGACGCTGAGATCAAGAGTGGGTGCTCTACGGGCGCCCGGGTGGCTCAGTCGGTTGAGCGTGCGACTTCGGCTCAGGTCATGATCTCACGGCTCGAGAGTTCGAGCCCCGCGTGGTGCTCTGTGCTGACAGCCGGGAGCCTGGAGCCTCCTTCCCATTCTGTGTCTCCCTCTCTCTCTGTCCTTCCCCTGCTCGCGCTCTCTCTCTCTCTCTCTGTCAAAAATAAATACACATTAAAAAATTTTTAAAAATTATATGAAATACCAACAGAATTGAAATGTGGGAAGGATATGAACAGTGTTTTCACATGAGGACCGTATGTTGCAATGGCATGATGCTGTTGGTTGATGTCACATTGAAAAAGGGGAAACAAAACACCCCTGATGGACCCGGAGGAGGTTGGGTTCAGATACATGCCCTTTTGTTTCTTAAGTGATTATTTTTTTTTTCAAAGTTCATTTAATTTTTTTGGTAATCTCTGTACCCAACAGGGGGCTCAAACTCACAACCCAAGATCAGGAGTCGCACGCTCGAATTCCTGAGGCTGCCAGACGCCCCATCTCAGATTCATTCTGTCGTCACTGCGAGGCTCTCTGTAAGCGAAGAAGGGGGCCTGGCAGGCTGGATGGTGTTTTAGCAGCGTGGATCGTGAGGCTTAGATGTGTTCCTGAGTTTGGCCCCTGATCTAACTTCTGGGATTCCGTGCGAAGGAAGGCTCAGAGACGCAGTAGGGTTTGGGGCCCAGGATGATTAGCACAGCGCCGTTGATGATGGGGAAAAATAAAAAACAGCTTCACGGTCAGTAGGAGGGGAACGGTAAATAGATTGTTATAGTAAAGATTGTACAACCATTTCAAGTCATGTTTTCAAAGAAGTTTAATGACGTGGGGACATGTGCTCTCTGCGGAATGGTCAACGAAACGTGAGTTTCTAAATTCTGCCTGCACTCAAACGCCACAGAGAAGCCGTCAGGAGGGGATACTATACACCCAAAAATGGTTGTGCCTGGGTGTTAGAATTACGAGTGATTCTAATTTGTTCCGTTATAATTTTACTTTCCTAGATTTCTGCAGAGTGTGCGTGTACCTTTTGTGGGAAGGAAAAAGTAAACGTTGTTGGAAAAGGGCAAATGGGATGTGTCATTCGCCAAAATAAATACGTTTTGTAGTCGCCTGGGTTAAAAAAGGCTTGTTACCTGTCTTTCTAAAGTAAGGTTTAAATCTGCCACTCATCCAGGTGGCTTTCTTTTTGATATTTATAATGTTACCCTTGAGTTCTATTTGAAGTGATGGATTCGGTGCGTTTAAATCGATGCCTTATTTGACAGTCCTCGGTGACCTTTTGATAGTGGCTGGTCTGGAGAATGCGTGGAGCTAAATCCCCACGAAGTCATAAAAAACTTTAGCAAACTTTTCCCCCTTTAATAAGTATCAGATAAGCCATTGATACTTGACTCATGTGTTAACAGTCAGTTTTGTGGACTTTTTTCCTCTTCCCTTCCCAGAAACACTTGATGTCTGACTACCTTTTTGAGTTGGAATGATTTCCCTGAATGTATAGATGAAAGAAAACAAGAAGTGATTTTAGTGCGATGCACATAACTTAGCTTATTAGATCGCTGCTTCTTTGAAATTAGATCGATACAGAAATGCCGCATATTCTATACAAACCTGCTACATCACAGCGTTTGTTATAAAGTATCTGTGCAGGCTCATGGGGAAGCTGTTAAGTCTCTTTGTGAAATTCCCTAGGTTTTAAAATTCCTGTGTCCTCTTTTAACTAGCTTGCTGGCGTTAAATTAAAACGTTTTTAAGACAGGGGCACCAGGGTGGCTCAGTCGGTTGACCATCCTACTTCGGCTCAGGTCATGATCTCGCAGCTCGTGAGTTCGAGCCCCGAGTCGGGCTCTGTGCTGACAGCTGGGAGCCTGGAACCTGCTTCGGATTCTGTGTCTCCCTCTCTCTTTGCTCCTCCCCTGCTGGCACTCCCTCCCTCCCTCTTTCTCTCTCTCTCTCTCAAAAATAAATAAAACTAAAAAAAAAAACAAAAAAACTTTTTTAAGGGAGCCAAGAATTGATGGGTATATAGGACATGTTCCAAATTCAGATATAGTCAACTTTGGCCTGTCTGTGCTGTGGGCTAGCTGTACTCTGTAAGACGACAGCCAATAGGACTTATAAATTAATTAAAATTAAAATTGAGATCCACGTGTGGCTGGTGGTTACTGTGTTGGACCATGTAAGGTATGGAAAATTCTATTGGATCTTGCTGGTCTGCAACTAATTCAGATTAGGTAAAAGCCCCTAATAAATTCCTCGTTAGCTTTAGGATAGTACCTAGTGAGTGTCCTTCCCTGCGCATCTTCGTCCTAACAAGACTTTGCTTGCCTTATGCTAAAATTAGTTAACGTTCTCTGAATACTCTCCAAATGATTGGAGGAGGCAGAAAAGAATTTACAGGGGGAGGATGCTGATTATATTAAATTTCTTTCAGATAAACGGGTAATATGAATGCAGCAAATAAACCATTACCACTTAAAAAAAAAAGCCTTGATAGATTCATAGAACTTTAGATTTGAAGTTCAATTAATTAATTTTGGGGGAGAGAAGGAGTGAATTCCCTGGAATGAAATCCTCACATGTGTAGGGGAGGGGCAGAGAGAGGGGAGACAGAGAATCCCAAGCAGGCTCTACTCTGTCAGCACAGAGCCCGACGTGGGGCTCGATCTCATGAACCACGAGATCACAACCTGAGCTGATATCCAGAGTTGGACGCTTAACCGACGGAGTCACCCAGGCACTCCAGAACTTTAGGTTTCAAAGGGCCATTGATTTAATCTAATTATGCCTTCATGAGAAGTTTGAGGAACAGAGAGGTTAAGTAATTTGCTTAGGTCACACAGCTCGATAGTGACCTTATTCCTCTCCAAGTTCACTGTTCTTATCACTGAGCCAAAACAACTTTTGTGAGATGCTCCCGTTACTATAATTCTGTCGTTCAACAACTTTAGAGACAAGAAGAGCCAATTATGATAGGATTAATAGCTTTGCACCAGATCACAGGTGTATTATAAAAACAGGAAGTTACCCTTTAAAAACCCGGTTTTCTCAGCCTTCTTTTCACGTCAAAAAAAAAAAAAAAAGTTCTTTCATTAATAGAAAGTTTTACCGTTGGTCTTGAAGTTATATATATTTTAAGATCAGAATGAAATACACTTCCTTTTAAAAATAGCCTTTTGCGGGGCGCCTGGGTGGCGCAGTCGGTTAAGCGTCCGACTTCAGCCAGGTCACGATCTCGCGGTCCGTGAGTTCGAGCCCCGCGTCAGGCTCTGGGCTGATGGCTCAGAGCCTGGAGCCTGTTTCCGATTCTGTGTCCCCCTCTCTCTCTGCCCCTCCCCTGTTCATGCTCTGTCTCTCTCTGTCCCAAAAATAAAATAAAAACGTTGAAAAAAAAAAAATTTAAAAATAGCCTTTTGGGGGGGTTCGGGTGTTGTAGTCAGGAAAAGGATTTGCTTTTCACAATCCTGTTTTCATTTGGCAGATCTTCTGGGCCAGCTGTCACCAGTAAGATTGGCTCCCCCGACAGACTCCACTGGAAGTAAATTTCTGTGAAATGGTCTGTCATTCTCATAGTCGGCGTATTTTCCCCCCTAATTTTTATTTCCACGGGCACTGCCTAGGTCCCGTTAGTTGTGGAGGACTGGCTGTGGCAAATGAAGTGATTTCTTCTAAGAACCTGCCTTCCAGCTGTGACAAGATTGTGTTTTGTTAACGTTGGGGCTTCCTGGGCTGCATCTGTCAGATACGCCCTGAGCTTCCTTCCTTCTCTTCTCCCTTGCTGTCTTAGTTCAGACCTGCGCCCGCGTTGTTTTCTTTTCAGTCCTGTCCCTGTCTGTCCGTCTGCCTGGCATCCAGCTGCCAGAGCGACTTTCCTGGAACACGTCTGATCTTTTCACCCCCTGGAATGAAATCCTGACCACAGAGTGGAGCGCAGGGGTTCGGGTCCTCGCTCAGGCAGAACCTTCTCCTCTCGCTGGGGTGCGGCCCTGAGTTTGTTCAGGCAGCACCTGCTCAGGTCCTGCCTGACCATCATCTCGGTGATCCCGGCTCCCATGTCTTGCTCGCTGTGCTTCTCTGCGTCCGTGGTGTTTCCTGTCACTTACCAGCTTACCATGGCGGTGCGCTCTGTGCGGGCGGTTTGTGGTACTCTGTTTGCTCCGAGTGTCCCACCCCCGATACCTTCAGGGGCTCATCCTTCTGCCTTCCCAGTTCTTGGTGGTCCCCTGACGGACTCCAGTGGATCGCTGTGAGGGAGGCAGTGTTTTCCAGAGCGTGCCCCATCTGCCCCTCTCTTTGTGCCGTCTGGATGCCCCTGGAGTCGGTGGGCATTGTGTCCCTGTGTAGGTGATCCGGTGGTCTGTAAACTCACACACAAACTTCCATCGTTGCTAGCGGGTGTGTGTTTTAACCCTGTGGGCTCCCTGCATGTGTTCTTGAAGTGGGGGCGTGTTGGCAGTTGGGCACGTGGTGGGATGGCCGCGCTTGCTTGTTGACGTCATCGTTGGCAGTTGGGCACCCGGTGGGATGGCCGCGCTTGCTTGTTGACGTCATCGTTGACAGTTGGGCACCTGGTGGGATGGCCACGCTTGCTTGTTGACGTCATCGTTGGCAGTTGGGCACCCGGTGGGATGGCCGCGCTTGCTTGTCGACGTCATCGTTGGCAGTTGGGCACCCGGTGGGATGGCCACGCTTGCTTGTTGACGTCATCATTGGCACTTGGGCACCCGGTGGGATGGCCACGCTTGCTTGTTGACGTCATCGTTGGCACTTGGGCACCCGGTGGGATGGCCGCGCTTGCTTGTTGACGTCGTTGGCAGTTGGGTACCCGGTGGGATGGCCACGCTTGCTTGTTGACATTGTTGGCAGTTGGGCACCTGGTGGGATGGCCACGCTTGCTTGTTGACGTCATCATTGGCACTTGGGCACCCGGTGGGATGGCCGCGCTTGCTTGCTGATGTCGTTGGCAGTTGGGCACCTGGTGGGATGACCATGCTTGCTTGTTGACATCATCGTTGGCAGTTGGACACCCGGTGGGATGGCCATGCTTGCTTGTTGACGTTGTTGGCAGTTGGGCACCTGGTGGGATGGCCACGCTTGCTTGTTGACATTGTTGGCAGTTGGGCACCTGGTGGGATGGCCACGCTTGCTTGTTGGCGTCGTTGGCAGTTAGGCACCCAGTGGGATGGCCGCGCTTGCTTGTTGATGTCATTGTTGGCACTTGGGCACCCGGTGGGATGGCCACGCTTGCTTGTTGACGTCATCGTTGGCAGTTGGGCACCCGGTGGGATGGCCACGCTTGCTTGTTGACGTCGTTGGCATTTGGGCACCTGGTGGGATGGCCGCGCTTGCTTGTTGACATTGTTGGCAGTTGGGCACCTGGTGGGATGGCCACGCTTGCTTGTTGACGTCATCGTTGGCACTTGGGCACCCGGTGGGATGGCCGCGCTTGCTTGTTGACGTCGTTGGCAGTTGGGCACCTGGTGGGATGACCATGCTTGCTTGTTGACATCATCGTTGGCAGTTGGGCACCCGGTGGGATGGCCACGCTTGCTTGTTGATGTCGTTGGCAGTTGGGCACCTGGTGGGATGGCCACGCTTGCTTGTTGACGTCGTTGTTGGCAATTGGGCACCCGGTGGGATGGCCGCGCTTGCTTGTTGACATTGTTGGCACTTGGGCACTTGGTGGGATGGCCGCGCTTGCTTGTTGACGTCATCGTTGGCGGTTGGGCACCCGGTGAGATGGCCGCGCTTGCTTGTTGACGTCATCGTTGGCAGTTGGGCACCCGGTGGGATGGCTGCGCTTGCTTGTTGACGTCATCGTTGGCAGTTGGGCACCCGGTGGGATGGCCGCGCTTTCTTTTCAACACCTGAATTTTCTGCAGATTGCACCGGTGATTGCTCCTTCATTCCAGTGACATTAGAGATAGACCGGTGACTACTGCCATCCACTGTAAGATCCAGTCACGAGAGCTCGTGAGTCGCCCTGGTGGCCTCTTCTTCCACTCTCTGGTCTGTTGGGTGCAGCGCGAGGGGGACGAAATACCCAGGACTGTGGCTCCCCATAAATTCGTGAATCTGTGTTGTAATGGCGATTGGAAAAGAACTCTCCTAGGAGAATGCAGTTCTGCCTCTCATCGTGAGGTTATTTTAGCAACCTGATGTCGGTGGGGTAAAATTAGCCAGCCTCAATGTTAAAGTGCTGGCTTTGCCAATGCCCTCCATTTTAAATAATCTTGGCACCCATCTATCTGTTGAACGGATTCCTTTATTTAATCCTTCATTTAAAAAGATTATTTAAAGAAAAACACATCCAGTTTCTACTTAGGTTTAAGCTGTTCCCGTATGCACCCAAGTTTCTTGCACCGTCTGTCTTAGTTGTGCTGGAGGGCAGGATTAAGACTGCTTTGCCTTGTGTTCTCTGCCCCACACAGCGCTGCAGTGAGGGCGTGGTATTTACCTGTCCTTTATGTGATTTGTAAACAAACCACAGAAACCATTTTGGGTCTGGTACCCCGCCTTTTGACCAGGGCTGTCCTGTTTTCCTGGACAGGCCCGGCTTACATTGTATCGCTGGTCCTGACGTCTGCCCCTCAGACCACGTCCCCTCTCATTTTGCTCCAGAAAATACGATAAGCACCCTTGCTCGGAGAGTGTGGAACGAGTAAGAGATAATCTCCTAGTGGTTTACATTTGCCTGGTAATTTGTCATTTCATTTCCTATTCGTGTCCTTACCTTTGCACTAGCAAGATGCACAGATTGCCACTTGAGACCCAGCCTAGACAGTTTTTAGGTTCCTACTCTACGTTAGGTATTTTCTTTTCTTTGTATTTTGATTGAGAGGTGGCTCTGGAGTCCCCTCCCGTCACAGTGTCTGGCGTAGTGTTTTATATAAACAGGTGGATAATCAAATACAGCGGGATTAAATTCCAGCACCACGTACCTAGTGCGTTTCCCGTCTCCTCCTGTGAGAGCTTTCTGCCTTTTCCCCGCCTTTGCACAGATGGCTGGTACCCTTTCCTGGACCTGTAGTTTTGACAAAACCTCAAAATAATGTTACAGGAAGGTAAACTGAAGAGCACCAAGAGGGATGCGTGTATTCGTGTGTGCGTGTGTGTGCGTGTGGTATCCTTAAAAGGTATTTTACTGTATGGGAGTGACAAAATAGTCTGCTTATAGGTATAGGGGCGCTATCCTTTTCTTCATCCATCCTTGCCCTTTTGCCGATTTGAACTTCCATCTAGCTGTGAGATAAAAGCAGATGCTGAGTGAGTGAAAGATTTAGAAGCCCCACACGGCTGTGTCTAACCGTCAGCGGGGTCGGCGGCCGACCCCGAGGGGTATCGTGTCTGGCCCTTCCATGGGCTGTAACGGAAATGAGCTCAGTTGTAGGTTCTGCGAGAGGCGCCTGTAGTTCTCCCTGTTTTCCCACCTGTCGTCGCGGCATGCGAGTAAGTGAAGGCGAGCCGTGCTCTTGGAGGAAAAGTCTAATCGGTCAAAAAGCGCATTTGCGAACGTTGGCACTTTAAGTGGGTTTGGAAGTTCCGTGCTTGGGACACAGCAGACGTCTCGGAGGTTTGCCGCTTCACGGCATAGCGAGAGGGGAGCACAGGGGTGGGTGGCGGACTGTCTTGCCAGCCGTGCCGAGGTAGATTGGGGCTCCCTGTGTAGATGGTGTTGGTGAGAAGTGTGTTCGTCTCAGTGACGATCGTGCCCTATGGAAAACCGGTGGGTTTCACTAAGCTGGGACCTGTGTGTGGACTGCATGTAGATGCGTGCTCCTCAGTCTTTATTTCTGGTATTTTCTATCATCAACATTCCGTTGAGCCTGCGTGTGATAATGACAGGGCAACAGCGCTGATCAGATACTGTTATTTTTGGAGCCTTTATAAACCGAGGATAATCAAGAGCCTCTGATTTTTTTTTTCCTTTGTTGGTTGCCCTTAGGTGATCCTTCCTGCAGGATGCGTTAAGAGAAGAGGGACCCTTACTCGTTAGGCATGGAGAGCGGTTTGTCAGTTTCCAACATGCCAGACCCACTGTCTTCGCCCTTGGAGAGACAGCAGAGCTCAGCGAACGGTAATGGAGGGCTCGACTCAGGTAGGAGTTTCTTTTCTGGATCTGTCTGACCCCTTCGATTTAGTGACCCGTGTCTCCCCGAAGATGTTCGGGGCACAGCGGGGCAGACGTTCCTAGGTCTCTCACGTTGCCCGCTGCTAGGATTTGCTGTCCTGTTCGTCAGCCTGCGGCCTCTTGAAAGTTAGTGCAGAATCAGTATTCCCGATGCTGGACAGAGAGGGGCAGGTGACACCGGAGTGACGGATCGCTTCAGAATCTCAGTGGGTAACCCCGTAAATGTCGACGTTACGTTCATGGCATTTCAGACGCGGTAGCGGGCATTCCCTCGCTGACTCATTGCACACGGTCTTACGGTGCGCCACGTGCGGGTGGTGGTTTTTGTTCCGGGGGAGGCGGGGCTGGGGGCTCCCGAGTCAACAGTGAAATGCTCCGACTCAGAAGACGCAGCTCACTTTCGCTCAGAACTTCTGGACCGGAACCTGTCACGTGTGGCCACCACTGCAAGGGAGGTGAGAAAGCCATCCTTGTCTCCCACGTGCCCAGAGAGGCAGGAGAGCGGGTCCGCCCCAGCTCTGGGTGTCCCTGCCTTCTCTCCCCTCTCCAGAACCTCAGCATGTCTCTCCGAGGGCTCCCTAACGGGAAAGGAACTTAGGTCATGTGAGTGCGTGGTGAGGTCTGTCTCCCTTTAAGGAAACTAAAACCAGGGGGACAAAACAGAGGAGACTCGTAAATACGGAGAACAAACTGAGGGTTACCGGAGGGGGAGGGGGGATGGGCTACATGGGTAAGGGGCACCAGGGAATCTACTCCTGAAATCACTGTTGCACTAGATGCTAAGTAATTTGGATGTAAATTTAAAAAAAAAATTTTTTTAATGTTTGTTTATTTTTGAGACAGAGGGAGACAGAGCATGAGTGGGGGAGGGGCAGAGAGACAGGGAGACACAGAATCTGAAACAGGCTCCAGGCTCTGAGCTGTCAGCACAGAGCCCGACGCGGGGCTCGAACCCATGAACCGTGAGATCGTGAACTGAGCCGAAGTCGGGCGCTTCACCGACTGAGCCATCCGGGTGCCCCATGGATGTAAATTTTAAAAATTAAAAAAATAAGATTAAAAAAAAAAAAGGAAACTAAAACCAAAGCACACCAAGCCAAGCCAGTCTTTGATTGAATTTTAATATTTAATCAGTGAATTTATTAGAAAGCATGTTTTTCTAAATACTTACACAGGAATCCGTTTTAAAAAGACACTAGTGGTTTTTCGTTTTTTGTTTTTTTTCAAAGGATTGCTGTATTTGCATTACAGCAGCTTAAATAAGGGCAACTCAGCTGTCTGGATCTCGAACGTTTGCTCTGGTGAATTCATGTACAAAATGTTGATCCTGAATTCAGTGGGAGATTTGACCGTTATCCAGAAAAGTCACGAAGTTCGTCTCCATATTTTGATGACTGCGGTCAATGACAGAATTACAGATTGCTTGGTATCATCGAATTGATTACATTACATTTCTCAAGTTGTATCTTTATCTGCAAAAAATCTGGAACCCCCCTGAGATTATTGCCTAAATATGTTGAAAGATGTTAGCGTCTCCTTCAGAATCAGCCCAGTCCTCCACCCCCACCCCTTGTGATTTTTCTGTATGAAAGAAAGCCAGAGTGAGGAAACTTCCAGAGGCATAGTTGAGTCCTTGTCCCACAGCGGAAGTATGGAAATTCCTTCCTGAGGAAACTCCGTCCTATAGGCTTGATGTTCTTTAAGTACAAATACGCTTTGTAGAAAAGTCTGTCTTACGTTTCCTGAAAGGGGTTACTTTTCCACTTACGGTTCCCTGGGCTTTCACTGTGACTTCGTTGGATGCACATCTGATGTCTGTTCCTGCATCATTTCTAAAGGTGTGTTTTCAAAACTGTTTAAAAACCAACCGTGTGTTGGCTTTTCGTTTTCTTGTAGCTGCAGTAGATCTCTCTAGCTGAAGTAGATTTTGAAACCCAGCGGTAATAATAATACGGTGTCAGGAAAATTACTCATCCTACGTTTCCTTTGGGGTGATTCCATGAAAGGGAAGCGCAAGATTCATTCTGTCATTGGCCGCGGTGTGCTTGGGCCGAGCCCGTCACATGGCACTCACTGCATGGGGGCTTCCTTGCTCGTGTGCCATACGCGGCCTGATTTGTATAAGACGTCAAGATGTTTAAAACGAACAGTAGCTCTGGGGCGCCTGGGTGGCACATTCGGTTAAGCGTCCCGACTCTTGACCTTGGCTCAGGTCATGATCTCACGGCTTCGTGAGTTCAAGCCCCACGTTGGGCTGTGCGCTGACAGCATGAAGCCTGCTTGGGCTTCTCTCTCCTCCTCTGTCTCTCTCTCTGCCCCTCCCCTGCTCATGCACACTCTCTCCCTCTCAAAATAAATACCTAAACTTAAAAAAAAAAAAAAAGAAGTAGGAGTTCTGAGTGGCTCTGAATTATGTTAGCATTTGCAGATTGTGGTTCCAGAGTTTTTTTTTTCCCCTCGTATCTGACCCATCTGTCCTTTCTCCTTGGGGTTCCCGTAAGCTCTTATGCATGGGGGAGACTTACAGGTGGTGCCACAAAGGTGGACCCCTAAAGGAGAAATCAGTTTATGTATTTATTTTTTTAAATTTTTTAATTTTTTGCATGTGTTGATTCTTTTTTTGGGGGGGAGAAATCAGTTTAAAGCACGGTCTAATAGAACTCTCTGTGGCGAGCAGAGGCCGACTTGGGGAAGAAACTCACACTTCGACTGCACAGAACCTACTCCGGTATGAGTCGTCAGGAAGTGGATTTTCTCAAGCGGGGCCCCTCTGAGCTGTTGATACCTAAGACAGTTTCGGTGGTGGCCTCGTTGGAGGGTATCTGGCGTATCTGGTATCGGGCGTGACACGCTAGGGACAGCACATCATTTTGGTGACAAGGCTCTTCTGCCCAGAGGCGTTTCAGACGAGACTTACGGATCAGAACAGGAGAAGGCTCGTTCAGTGCTCCTCAGCTGGTTCTACGTTGACCTGGGACAGCTGGGGACGTGATCCTGAGTTCGAACTGTATGGCAGGCACTCACTTCAGGTCCTTCTGTACGTTGACTCAGTTTACCCTTCCATGACCCAGCGAAAGAGCTGCTTTCAGTATCCCCGTTTTAGAGAGGAGGCCACTGGACCACGGGGAGAAGTCACTTGGCCCTTGTGTTGGAGCCTGGATTTCACCGCAGGCATCCTGAGGCTCCAGATACGGTGCTCGGTGACACTGGGCTGTCCCTGCGCTTCCGTGCAGGGGGACGTCACCCTTGGCACGTAAATGCGACGTGCGTACCCCCTCTCCTCGCGCACACACACTTTCTGGGGTGCCGGCACCACCCAGCTTCTTGTCTGCTGGCCCCTCTCCCCACGTGTGATGTGACACGTGCCTGTACCTCCCCAGCACGTGACTACCCGTAGGTGCCCACAGCTCCTCTCTGCCCGCGCGACGGGGCCGAACCACAGAAGCCTCCGCCAGCTGCTCCCGGGGGGTTTTGATTTCGTGTTTGCCCGCCCGACGCCGAGTGGATGCCATTCCTCGTCCGGACGGTCCATCCCTCTGAACTGAGAACTCGAGCGCCAACCAGTGGACTCTGAATCTCACGAACAGCTTTGTCATCTTCCACGTTGCCTCTTTTCCTAAGGAAAGCTCCAAACAATACTCCGACTGGCACTCGAGTCCTGTAAATGAAACAGGCACGGTGTAAGAGTCCTCCTCCTTTCAGGAACACTGAGGACGTCAGCGGGATGAGCGCAGGGAGGTGAACCGAAGGGCCTCGCCAGCAGACGGAACGGACGGCATCGGCACGGGCTGCATAGAGAAGGTCGTGGACCAGAATTGGATTTCTGGAACTCTAGGCTTCTGCCGTGATAAAATTAAGCAGAGCAGTATGCTGGCGTGGTGATAAATAGACCCCTTGACGTTAGTTTTCCAGGCTGGCCAAATGTAATTTCCTGATGAGGTCTGTAGATAAAGCGGTGTTGTGCGTTTAGAACGGGCAGGCCTCAGAGTAAAGAGAATTAGGCTGGAAACGGGGGCTGGCTTTTTTTTTTTATTTTTTATTTTTTTTATTTTGGTGTTAGGAATACATTGAGTGGAGTCCCACAGGCTTTTCAACATTCTTATTAGAAAAATAGAGCTCTCTTACGCCTGGTGCTGGGAACAGGTGCTGTGTGACTCAGTAATGTTCCCTGTTAAAAAAAAAAAAAAACAACAAAAAAGCGGGGCGCCTGGGTGGCTCAGTCGGTGAAGCGTCCGACTTCTGCTCAGGTCATGGTCTCACGGTTTGTGAGTTCGAGCCCCGCGTCGGGCTCTGTGCTGACGGCTCAGAGCCTGGAGCCTGCTTCAGAGTCTGTGTCTCCCTCTCTCTCTGCTCCTCCCCCACTCACACTCTGTCTCTCTCTCTCTCTCTTTCTCAAAAATGAATAAATAGTAAAAAAATTAAAACAAAGGAAAGACCAAAAAACCCCTCTCTCTAGAATAGTTACTGTCCTTCCCAACCAAGCTGGGTGATTGGATAATTTTTATGTGTTTTCTTTCTTCTGAAAAAAATCTCTCTGGCCGCCTGGGTGGTCAGATGGGGGTGAGGACCTCTGTGCTCAGTGACTGTCCCCGCTTCCCTGGGGTCGTCCTGCAGCCGTGAACTCAGCCCTCGGATTGGTGTTGGCCAGCTGAGTTTCGTTCATCCTGTGTGTCTATTTAATGTACTCTGTGGAACTATTTTTTACACCTTGTGATGGTGTGACCAGACTATCAGCAGGTGAAATAGCAAAGACTTAATGCCTCCCTTTCTCTTCCCTTATTTATGAAGAACACCTAGCACATGAGAACGTGTTCTGTTAAGATTTTATTCACTTCAAACCTGCCGATACTCCTTTATTTGGGTAGTTAGCAGTCAGGGACTTTTAATAGTCAGCCTTGCAAAGGCAGCCTTATTTCAGACAGTGAAATCAAAACCCAGGACTTGATTACCTCAAAAAAGGTGTGTGAGCCGTTCGTTCATTCCATTTTTCACCGTCAAGTGGCTTGCACCTCAACGATCAGTGTTCCTTTTCTAGCTGTTATGAAATAAATATGTTGGTCGTGTAAGTAGCCTTCTGTTTTGTAGAACTGGATGGCCGCTAATGAGCATATGCCTGTTTTCTTTTAAGTTGTGAAATTTCCTTGGTGGCGTTTCATGGTCTGTTTTCATGACATCGTGGGGAAAAATGCTTCCCACTGGTGCCTTCGCAGAGGAGGGAGGTTGTCAGGGTTTCCCTGATAAAATGTTTACAGGCTTCAGAGGTTTATGAATCAGCTGTAAATATTTGCTCTGGGTTTATGAGACCTCCTCTCATAAACAGCGTGTGTGTTTATCTGTTGCTCATTGAAACGTCTTTAGAGAGTCGGCTGTTGGGGATGTGTGTGCCGGGGGGATGTGCCAGGAGTCACAGACTGGGAAAGACTTCTTGTAGGGGACCCTAAGTTTGCTGTGCGGTTTTATTGTCAAAACTACCAGTGCGGGACATAAAAGCTTTATTTTTTAAAATCCCATTCCAGATCTGACTTCTGGGTTCTTTTTAAAAGTATTTTGTCCGGGGGCGCCTGAGTGGTTCAGTCGGTTGAGTGTCTGACTTCGGTTCAGGTCAGGATCTCACAGTTCGTGGGTTCCAGCCCCGCGTTGAGCTCTGAGCTGACAGCTCGGAGCCCAGAGCCTGCTTCGGATTCTGTGTCTCCCTCTCTCTCTGCCCCTCCCCCGCTCATGCTCTGTCTCTCTCTACCAAAAATGAATAAACGTTAAAAAAAGTAAAAAAAAATTTAAAGTATTTTCTCTGGACTGCAGGAGGCATCAACTCTCCGAAGTGGTGTTCTTTTTTTTTTTTTTTCCCCCAAGTGTATTATTTTTGAGAGAGAGAGAGAGAGAGAGAGAGAGAGAGAGAGAATGGGGGGCGGGGCAGAGAGAGAGAGAGGCTGAGCCACCCAGACGCCCCTGAAGCGTGTTCTCAGGGGCTCACTTGGGAGTCACAGGGGGGACCTCTCCATCTCTTGGGAACTTGAACGAGCACCCGAGGGAGCATGAAAGCATCTATGGCCTGTGTATCGCGGGAAGAGAAACACGGTTTGTGATGAATTAAGGTTCGGCGAGAACAAAATGTGGGGTAGGATGTTCGCAGCCTAGGTGGGGGCTGTCGGAAGCAGGAAGCATTGCGGGGAGCCGCCCCAAAGCTGAGAAATGTGACCCACGGTCTCGCCCTCACGGCTGATTCCAAGTGACCGAGTCCCCAGGTCCTTCCAGGCGCGGTGATGGGGCCCATCGGAGCTCTGTAGGCCCAGGCACTGGCTGCGGCGGGCAGCTCCTGGGGGCCCCGTCTCCAGGCAGATGTTTCTGATGTCACAGAAGCGATCACCCCCCAGGAGGGCCCTTCCACCTTCGGGAGCTGTTCATTCACCCAGGGGCTCTGCCAGGACCTTCTGGATCTGAAGGCCCAAGACTGAGTATTATGCCCACGTCTTCCCCTCGCTGTGTCCTCCTGCAGAAGGACTCCAGGGGCTCTGCGCCCTCTGTTCTCCCCGAGCCTGGCTGCTGCCTCCCGCCTTGCCGGGTCGCCTGCATCTTCCCGCCTCCTGGCTTGGCTCTGGAATGTTCTAATGCTCGCCAACACAGAAGCCGGCCCTGGAGTCCGCCTTGGACCCTCCCGGAGGACGAACGGGTCGTGGTGGTGGAGTGGACGTGCCCCACGTGAGATCGGGCAGAAGGGTGACCAGGAAGGCGCCTGGGAGGCGTTCCGGCTCGAAACAGACAGCCTGGGCCGGCTCCGGCCTCTGCGGCCAGACAGTTGCGTGGTCCCGGTGGCTCCCTCGCCTTGCGGGGCTCCCGACTTCTCTTCCGTGAGGTGGGGGTGGTAGTAAGCGTCTGTCAGGGTTCTTGGAAGGACGAAATGCGGTGATGCCTGCAGAGCAATGAGCAGAGAGCTGCCAGCCCAGGACAGCGTGGCTCTTAGGACACTGCCGTGACCGTGTGGTGTCTCTGTGGGGCTCCGTGCATGACCCACAGCTGGAGTGGGCGAGGCCTGCCGGTGGCGTGGGCTGAGCTGAGCTGGACAAGTAGGGGGTGCAGCAATTCCAGACCTGCTTTGCCACAAGTTAGCCGCCAAACAGGCACCTCGCCAGCCCCCCTGAGCATGTAAGTGCTGTGCGGGGATGCCTCTGGCTGGTGCCTCAGGAAACAGACTTGGTAATCGATGCTTGCGGCCTTTTGGAGAGAAGAACTGTGGGTCAGACCACCCACTGGGTGACCCCCGCCACCCCCACCCCCCCGAGGTACTTTCCAGAACATAACTGTGTCTCAGCAGTATCTCTCGTTGGCTGGCGGCTAGAGGACCCGCTGACTTTTTTCGGGGAGCGTGTTTCCAGTGGAAGGACTTAAGTCCCTTGATGCAGCAGGATGTTGGGAGAACGACAAGGGGAAAAGGTTTGCTCTTCAGAAGGCTTTTGTTTTTCTTGGACGTTTAATTGCAAGCCACTTGACGGGGGTAGGATCTGCGGAGGCCGTGCTTAAGCAACTTTGATTTAGAAGACAAAACGCAAGGTGACTGCGTTTAGCCTCGCGTCATCCGGCTTTACAAAAATTACCTTCTGTCGATTTCTGAGACGCCGCGGAGCCTCCCAAGGAAATGACTTTTCCTACTGACAACGAAAGAAACCTCTCGTGGAAAGAAAGGCAGCGATAGCCCGCAAGAACAAGGCTTCCTTTCTTAGAGTCCCTTGTTGTCGATCCGGCTGGCCTCCCTGCCAGGATATACCACTTCTCCATCAGCAACGTGACCAAAAGCAGTGTTTATTCTTGGCCAGTGACATAGGCTTCTTGCCTGTAGAAGACACACAGGCTGAACATCCACACCCGTTGCTCGGTATTGCAAGAAAAGAGAATCTAAACTTTTGAAGCTCTTGCCTATCTGCATGCGTGGGTACCCCCGACTGCTCTGTGTTCCTTATGATAGCCCTGCAGATAGGTGAAAGTAACGTTTACAGCTTATTAGTTCTTTCCATTTGAAACTACGCCATAATGTCGTTACCTGTGCTTCAAGAGGAGTTATCTGGTGTCTTTTGACGATACAGATTGTATCTTACGCACAGTCTTCAATGCCTGGAGAATTGTTTGATTGACAGCTGGTCGGCTTCTGTCACTAACTTGCTAGGTGACCTCACATCCTGGAGCGATCCTTCTGGACCTCAAATAGTTTTTTCCTTGGAATCACGTCAGGGCTCGTGCTTCCTAATAAGGTCCCTTACAACACCAACAATCTGTGCTGTTGTTTTGTAACCTCCAGCTGTGGTAAGTGACCAGTAGTCAGAGGTGTTCATCTGTACATTAAGGTGCCTCCTCAATGCCCAGTGGTTTCCTTTACCTGGTCGTCCGACCTCCCAGAAGCATGAAGTGCCCACAGTGATAGTGGCTAATTCCAAGTGAATACGCTAACACGCGGCAACTGTGCCCCGAAACAAATCTCATTTCGTTTGCCTGAGAACACACTTAATTTTACCCTGGATTTTGCCGGTGTAGCTCACGTAGAATTTCTCCAGTGTTTCCTTTTCTTAGTCAACATTCTGCAGTCAGCCCACGATGCTGTGCGTGTAATAGTGTTCTCCTAACCCATTGAATTTGCTTGTCTCCTGCATCACGGATTTCCTGCTTTTCACTGAGGGCCGGTGCCGTTCCATTCTTCGCTCTGGTATTGATATTCTGACTTTATGTATTTATTTTTTTGTCTTTTCAACAGAAGAAGGTTCAAGCCTGGAGGAAATTGGCTTTAACTGGGGAGAGTATCTGGAAGAAACGGGAGCCAGCGCGGCTCCTCACACGTCGTTCAAACATGTATGTAACACGCCTTCTCTTTCTGCATTTGGAGGGTGGGAGGGGCATCTGCAGGAAGATGCTGAACCTTGGGGAAGAAAAGGGAAATTGAGCCAGGATTTCTTAGAAATCAGGAGGAGATACGGACACATGTCTGTTTGCTTTTCGCAGAGAGCTGTGGGGAAGATGGGCCTTATCCTTGTACGTTATCTCTTCTGATAACGGGGGGCTGGGCCTGGGGAGGGGGAGCTCAGCGTGTACCTTATCCTTGTTCTGTACCCTAAACAGCCCGAGTAGACACGGCCCGAGACAGGAAAGATTGATTGATGCAAATAAAGAGCCAGCAAACTAGGCAAGTACATGTGATAAGTAATAGTATCTCAGGAGATGTAATGGCTGTGTATTCTCTTAGTTGGAAATGATATTTTTATTTTGACAGGACACCTAAAAGTCTTGTAGCCATTTGGGGGCAGAGGAGTGAAATTAGAGGAAATCCCCCGTAAATATTCAGGGCACATTTGTATCAAACCAAAAAATCATTTTCGCAATAATATTCTTTGAGCAATGCAAATAGTGTGCCCAGCCGAGGGGAAGTCCCAGGAAGTAAAAGATCAAGGTTTTTATCAGATTTTTGCTTATGGGTGAGATTTTTCGTAATATGCCATTAGCAAGGGAAAGACTGAATGTCCAGGACTGGAGTTCTGAGGCATTACAGTTTCTTTGCTGGAAATGAAAATTTAATTCCAAGAAACATTTTTTTTTTTTCCTTCTCACTGGGCTCTCCGGGGCAAAGACTCTTAGCCCGAGGGTGGTGAGCAAACTGGGGGCACATTTCCAGCCTGTTTTTGCTTTGGGCTGTTTTGCCCCTTCAGATTGTGGAATGACTCAGCTAGATCCCTTCAGGTGGTGTAGGAAAGAGGTACTGACCCACAAACTTTTTCTTCCTTTCTGGACCAGGAAGTTACCAATATCCCCCCACACGGAGCCACTCTGTTCTCTTTAATCCTGTCATTTCTCCCACCTCCCCTTTAACACCATTGTACTCTCCTGGATGCACGTGTGCAGGGTTTAAAGGAAAAGTGGCGTGGACCCGTGGACAAGCTATGGATAATTCCATCATCTCTTAAGCAGCTGCTACTCACGGATATCAGATGTGTTTGTTAGCTTTCGAACGTACGGCCCACCAGGCTCCAAAGCTTTCTTTTCAGGGGAGGGCTGGTAGATCCTAATGGACTGTAACCGTTAATTAAAAGAAAAAAAAGGAGACCCATTCTCTAAGGCTGTGCTATCCCCGCAGTGGCCGTTAGCCACACGGAGCTCCTGAGCCCTTGAGACGTATACCATCCAGACAGATGCTGTCGAGGTAGAACGCACACCAGATTTCGCAGGCTTCCTTGGGAAGGAAGGACGTAGAACAAGTCATCAATAGGTCTTCTGTGGATTATGAAGACCGTCTTGAAATCATGATATTTGGGATATGTTGGGTCAAGTAAAATCCGTTATTAAAATTAATTTCATCTGTTTTATCTTGCTTTTTTAACATGGTTACTAGAAAGCGGAACGTCCGGTTCTATTCCTCTTAGCGCTGTTCTAAGCCAATAGGAATGTTGTTTTTATTTTTATTTTTTATTTTTGAGAGAGACAGAGAGAGACAGAGCACAAGCGGGGGAGGGGCAGAGAGAGGGGGAGACACAGAATCCGAAGCAGGCTCCAGGCTCCGAGCTGTCAGCACAGAGCCCGATGCGGGGCTCGAACTCGTGAATCGCGAGATCATGACCTGAGCTGAAGTTGGACGCTTAACCGACTGAACCACCCGGGCACCCCAGGAATGTTGTTTTTAAGTGCTGTGTGTTTTTTTTTAAGTTATTTATTTGGGGTGGGGAGAGAGAGAGAGAGAGAGAGTGAGAGCGCACAAGTTGGGGAAGAACAGAGAGAGAGAGGGAGAGAGAGAGTCCCAAGCAGGCTCCGCACCGTCAGCACAGAGCCCAGTGCGGGGCTTGAACCCACAAACTGTGAGATCCTGACCTGAGCTGAAATCCAGATTCGGACGCTTAACCGACTGAGCCACCCGGATGCCCCTTACGTGCCGTTGTCTTAGCAGCTCTTGTAATCTTCCGGATGTGTCAGGCATAGTGACGTCGTCCCTGTGCTTCTCTTTCCTGCAGGTGGAGATCAGCCTTCAGAGCAACTTCCAGCCGGGGATGAAATTAGAAGTGGCCAATAAGAACAACCCGGACACGTACTGGGTGGCCACCGTCATCACCACCTGTGGCCAGCTGCTGCTTCTGCGCTACTGCGGCTACGGCGAGGACCGCCGGGCCGACTTCTGGTGTGATGTGGTGATAGCGGACCTCCACCCCGTGGGGTGGTGCACGCAGAATAACAAGGCCTTGATGCCCCCGGATGGTAAGCTCCCTGCATCCGGATGCCAAGCTGGCCCGCGTCCCGAAGCCTTTTGGTCCCCGAGCGATCGCCGTCCGTGACGCTTGTAGACAAGCCTGGCAGAGATTCGAAAACCGACGTAGGAGGGAGGTCTGGTGCTTGACGCGACGTGTCTTGAGTTTCAGTGGCTGGAGGGGCTCCAGAGTGAGGGGGGACCTGGGTGTGTTTTTGGACGTCCGCCCAGCCAACCGTGGCCTTCCGCAGACTTAAAGCTTTGGAGCCTGATCATCACACGGGTGTTGGGGGTGGGAAAGGGGGGCTGAGGGACGCCCATGACTGACGTCTTGTTTCCTCTTTGGGTTGTGTGGCTTTTCTTCCGCCTTAGAGACGGGGCGTTTTGAACAGTGGCATCGAGCATCTGGAACAGGCTTCTCTAGAAGGTTTAACCTGCCTTCTTGCAGGGAGACCGTCGGGGTGTGAGGCACGTAGAAAACCAAACTCATGTAGAGAAATGACATTACTCTCGAGGGAATGGCCAGAGCTTGTGTAGTTGAGATCCATTTCGTTGCTGGAAGACGGGGTACTCCACTGGGGTGACTGTACCCCCCCAGGGGACTTTTGGCAACGCCTGTTTTGGTTATGACAGGGGGTAGGGGATGCTGCTGACATCGGGTGGGAAGGCCGGGTGCTGGCAGACAGACACCCTTGCTTGGACAGGACGGTCCCCACACAGGGAATTGCGGGCTCAAACTGGCCGTGGTGCAGAGTTGGAGAAAACCCTGCGTGTCACGCAGGCACGGAAGGAGCCCATGCGATCATGTACGTGAGAAAAGCTGCGTTACCAAATACTTGAACCTCAACACCTTGTTTTCCGTGTTTGATGACAGGGTGACGCTTGAAGACTTTCCGCGCTGATCCTCAGGCGCCTGGAACGTGTCCGTAGGACTGCCTGCCTATTTCAATTCCGACTCGATGTTTTCATTTCGAACCTACAAGTGACGTGTCAGAGCTGAATTCCGAGCTTCTTCTTGTCCACCGTTATGGGCGGTGGCTTTTTCCCGGAACTTTTCGATACTGTCTTCTGTTCCGAGTTCCGATAGATCGTTCTTCCGATTGGTGGGAATCGTCTGGGTTGTGCCTAATTGAGAGCCTGCTGAGAGGCAGTCATAGTAGACACGTGGAGTTTGAGTTACATTTCTGTGACATTTGTAAGGACCGACTGCACTGCCCGGGCCTCAGCTGACTCGTGGCTCCTTATTGCCTTGGAAGAAAGAGAGACGGGCCCTTTGTGTCTCTTCTCCCCCGTGGACCTCTTTCTGCTCCTCTGCCCGCGTTACCCCTTCCTCCCCCAGCGGTTAGCTCACCGGTCACTTCTCAGGCAACCAGGGTCAAACCCCGTCTTTGCTCACAAAGCCCCTGGCGCCCTTAGAGGCGATGACATTTGTGAGTGTGCCCCTCCCCAACATCTATACTTGAAAAAAACCTGAGTTATGATCCGCATACTGTAAGATTCATCCCTTTAAGTGTGTGGTTCACTGATTTTTGATGTGGTCACAAGGCTGTGCAACCACTGTCATTTGCCTTTTTTTAAAATGTTTTATTTATTTTTGAGAGAAAGAGAGAGAGAGAGAGAGAGGGAGGGAGAGAGAGAGGGAGAATGAACAGGGGAGGGGCAGAGAGAGAGGGAGACACAGAATCTGAAGCAGGCTCCAGGCTCCGAGCCATCAGCACAGAGCCTGACATGGAACTTGAACCCATGAACCGTGAGATCATGACCTGAGCCGAAGTCAGACGCTTCACCGACTGGGCCACCCAGGCGCCCCCCACATTTTCTTTATCTGTTCATCTGCCCGTAAACACGTAGGTGGTTTTAATGTCTTGGCTGTTGTAAATAATGCTGCGATGAACATGGGGCGCAGAGCTCTCTTTGGCATAGTGTTTTTGTTTCCTTTGGATAGACGCCCAGTCATGGAATTGCTGGGTCACAGGGTAGCTCTAGTTCTAAGTTTTTGACCAACTTTTGTACCGTTTTCCACCGCGGCTGCACCGGTTGGCATTCCCACCAGCAGTGCTCGGGGGCTCCCGCTTCTCCACATCCTCGCCCGCATGTTCTCTCTGGTCTCTGTGACGATAGCCATCCTGCACGTGTGAAGCGACACCTCCCTGTGGTCTGGATTTGCGTTTTCCTGATGATGAGTGATGGCGAGTGTCTCTTCGTGTACCTGGGTGCGCTCTTTGGAGAAATGTCTATTCAGAGCTTCTCACTTTTTCTTGCTTTCTCGTTAAATTGAATACAGTGGACACGCGATGTTACAGCAGTTTCGGGTATGCAACAAAGTGATTCACCTTCTCTGTGTCGTGAGGTCTGCTCCCCACAAGTGTGGCTAACATCTGTCCCCATGCAACGCTGTGACGGTCTCATTGGCTGTATTTTTCATCCCCGCAGTGTATTCACGTCATAACTGGAAGCTCGTACCTCCAGTCCCCTTCACCAAACGAATGAAGGGAAACGAGTGACTCTTCTGCCCATGTTTAAATTGGATTGTTTTCGGCTATTGACTTGTATGGGTTCTATATGTATTTTGGATATTAACCCCTTATCAGTATGTGGCTGCAAATATTTTTCCCCGTTCCGTAGGTTATCTTTTCATTTTTTAAAAAAGTTTTTTAAGTTTATTTATTTCTTTTTGAGAGCGAGACCGGGGGGGGGGGGGAAGGGGCAGAAGGACAGGGAGAGAGAGAATCCCAAGCAGGCTCCGCACCATCAGCGCAGAGCCCGACGTGGGGCTTGAACTCACAAACCACGTGTTCACGACCTGAGCCGAAACCCAAGAGTCGGACGCTTAGCCCATCGAGCCACCCAGGCGCCCCAGGTTATCTTCTCATTTTGATGATGGTTTCTTTTGCTGCGCAGAAGCTTTGTAGCTTCACGTAGTCTCACTTGTTTATTTTTTGTTTTATTGCTTGTGCTTTAGGCATCCTATCCAAAAAAAAAAAAAACAACAAACCCCGCCAAGATTGATGTCCAGGTGCTCCCCCCACCCCCTGCACCCCTCTGTTTTCTTCTAGGAGTTTTATGGTTTTTGGTCTTACACTTAGGTCTGTAGCTCATTTCGAGTGAATTTTTGTGAGTGGTGTAAGATAGGTTCCTTCTTTTTTAAGACCAAATACTATTCCCTTTGCTTTGAATTAAGACAGCTGCCGAGGTGAAAAGATAACGGTGTAATGCACGATTATTTAATTTCCCCGTGGTCTCTGTCGGCTCATGAAGCAAACCAGTCGCGATGGATGCTTCGCGCTGATGGAATGTTGGGAAGGCGTCAGTGGTGTTTAGGGGACCAGAGGTCTTTCTGCCCGCCCCGCTCTGCACACAGAGGCCCCGTGGTCGTGCCCACACACCCTCGGGAGGGTGCCTCCCTCGCCCCCTCGCCGTCCTTTCTCATCTCCTTTATGACTCGCTCTTAAAGTTTGACATGTTAGCAGTTAAATGCCCTTGGAAAGGCTGTACTACGATGGTTTCACTTTATATAATAGATTCTCTAGCGAATCGTTCTGGAGACAAGTTCCAGGGTGCTGAATTTTAACACTCTTGGAGCTAATGGGTTCATTTGGTAGAAATGCATGCTGTTGCTCGAGAGAAAGAGAGAGAGAGAGAGAGAGAGGGCATAGTTTATCAATCAATTCTTCCTCCTCGCTTGGCTGAAAAATGTGGCAGCAGCCACAGTTTCGGAAACACCATCAAATTTGTATCCTACTGACTTTGCGCTATTAGGCAAGACAGAGAGACACTTAAAATGACAAATTCCCGATGAAAAATGGGAACACCCAGTCAAGGGGGGGAAGCATTAATGTGCCTGAGTGATCCGAAGCCCGCTCAAACAATAACAAGTTATGCTAATTTGAGAATGTCTTCGTGGCTCCTTTTAAGGAACTTGAGAAAAAATTTAGTAGGTGATCAATATGACTTGGAAATCTTCCGCGGAGAACAAAGTCAGGGAATAGCAGGTTCAGGGGGGCAAAAGGTTTTATTGATTGCTGCAGTACAGGATAATTACTGCTTTGTAGCCAGAGGCGGCGGGTGCCCCGCAGGGAACCGGGGGGAATCTATTTTCGAACAAGGATTCTTGTTTGTGTGGTTTTCTGCCGCAGAGAGCTAATATCATTGTAAATTCTGGAACCGTACCTGGTCGGTCTGCGTCGCGGCTCAACTTGAAAGGCGTCGCAGGGTGTTAACACAAGTTAAAGTCGGCGACACGTGACGCTTTTGTTTGAGATGCTCCAGTGTGATGGATCTTCTTACCGATCTCAGAAGTCGGGATGTTTTTTTTTTTTTTTTTTTAATTTTTTTTTTTCAACGTTTTTATTTATTTTTGGGACAGAGAGAGACAGAGCATGAACGGGGGAGGGGCAGAGAGAGAGGGAGACACAGAATCGGAAACAGGCTCCAGGCTCCGAGCCATCAGCCCAGAGCCTGACGCGGGGCTCGAACTCACGGACCGTGAGATCGTGACCTGGCTGAAGTCGGACGCTTAACCGACTGCGCCACCCAGGCGCCCCAGGAGTCGGGATGTTTTAAAGGGAGTCGGGGTGTTTTGACGGGAGGAACATCGCGGCTGGAGCCTGGGGGTCTGGTTCTCACTTTGCCTCTGCCGCGAATTTAGCTACCTGGGTGAGATTCCTCTCCATTTTCTCATCTTTGAGAGGAGGTTGTATCGTCCCTAAAGGCCGTTCCAGCCTGACGTGCCTCGGTTTGTGGTCCTCGTGAAGGAGAGGAGGAAGAAGGGTGCTGGTTTGCCCACCGTATACGTGAGGAGTGGACTTTGTTTTGGAGCTGAGACCTGTGGAAGTGTGTACGAAGCACAGAAGTTTCTGTGTCACTGTGGAGGTGATCCCGTCTCAGTGGGTTGGGGGACAGACGGGGCTGGGAAATTCTTGTGAGTGCCTGGGTCCTTTGTCGCCTGCAACGGACAGAATTTTGCTCGATAGAGAATCCAAAGAATCAAAGATGCCGGTTCCCTGTTGGAGCCCAGGGAACCGGGAATCATTCCCCCCTGAGTGACAGCGGAAGTGGAGTTGAGTCCGTCACTGTGTGCAGGACAGCTCCAGAATACAGGCGGGGGAAGCAAGGGGGTGAGGGTGTGGGCGATTGTGCTCCCCCCCCCCCCCCCGGGAGGGAGGAAGGAGAGGGCCGCCTTTCCTGCTCAGACTGGGGTTAATAGCGCTCGATGCCTGGGAGGACATTCTGGGGTTGCCCCAAGTAGCCTTTCATCTTCTGAAGTCACCGCATTAAGACACTCATTTTATGATTTTATTTTATTTTTTTATTTATTTTAATGTGTAGTTTTGAGGGAGGGAGAGAGAGAGAGAGAGAGAGAGAGAGAGAGAGAGAAGGAGTGTGAGCCGGTGAAGGGCAGAGAGAGAGCAGGAGACACAGAATCCGAAGCAGGCTCCAGGCTCCGAGCTGTGAGCACAGAGCCCAATGTGGGGCTCGAACTGACGAAACTGAGATCGTGACCTGAGCCAAAAGTTGGACACTTAACCGACTGAGCCACCCAGGCGCCCCCTGATTTTAGATGATAGTTTTACCAACCACCGAGCACAGTCCCATATTTTTTACAGTCCCGTATTTTTCTCGCCTTGCCATCTGAAATGGACGAGATACCTGAATCACCGCGAGCCGTCATTATTACACTAAACGTTACAAAGAAGGAAACAGCGTGGCGGCTGCTCTCCCCGTTTCAGTAAGAAGGGGTTCCAATCCACAGGCAGAGAACTCCATTAATAAGGACATGTTCAGAGAGACCTGGGCGTAGTGGCCAATTGGCCGTCCAAAGAGCAGTGTTCCTGCTCGTGAGCTCATCGGCGCTAATCTCTCATATTAAAAGTATTAACAAACATACTACATTAAAGCATCGGTAAGTGCAGTGGAGGATTAGAGCTCTTAGTAGAGGAGCTAGATGGAAAACGTTTTAGCTTACTAAATCAATAAGGCTTGATTTATTCATAAGCACACGCAAAGCTCGCAAAGGGCAACTGCCAAATAATTATTGTTTATGGTGATAATGTAAGGAAATCATTTAATCCAGTGACTGTTTCACTGTTATTTATTGAGAAGTAGCAACTACCTCCTAACGCGTGGGGTCGGGGAGCTTTGACTTTCTAGCAGGTGCCTACCGAGTGCCTGAAAGGAATGCTCCTGTGAGATTGCAGGTGAGTACGAAGCCTGCCCGAATGAGACCCCTCGGCTTATAAATTGAGAAATATTTATGCGCCCTTTCTACTGTTGCAGTAAAAGTATTGGAATTACGGTGCCTTAGGAATCATGCCTCTAATTTTTATTTTCCCCGTTATTAACATTTCTGTAATTTGAATTGCAAACTCTGCAGTCTTGCCAGAATGACTCTATTTACCATTCAAAGTTGAAGGAAAATTACTGGGAGTTAGTTAATATATAACTTATTTGAATAAAGGGATGTTTATTCATGAAGCGTTAGCAGCAAGTGTGAATATGGCCTTATGTTACGCACGTAGAGGCAGCCAGGTTCTGAAGCCTGGTCTTAGGACTGTTTGGGGGAATTTTGTTTTTCCCCGCAGTTGGTTATAACGTAAGAGGTGAGGGGGGCAGTTGGTGTGTAGGGCTGTGAAATCGCGGGACCACGGGCCTTCCAGTTATGTCACCGCGGACTCTGAGAAGCAGAATGCGACGGTGTTGATGTTTATGACCTGAACGACATTTTCGTAACACGAATGGATCGTACACAGTCAACATGGTTTTCACTGGCCGCCTTCGGTATCCTGGGAGTACCTGCCTCTTCAGGCGGTCCTGTGTCTGCTCTTCACATCTTCTGGCCCCTGCTTGTTGGTTCTCATTTGCTTGGGTCCTGTAGGCGGCTGGGCCCCGAGTGTCGGGCACAGGACAGGACAGCCACACGTGGCCTCGTGCGGCCTCTGAGCGTGTGACCTCGCGTTTCTGAGGCTCTGTCTTACAACACACCGCGTTGGCCCAGATGGTCGCTCAGGTTTCCTTCAGCTCAAAACTGTTCTGAATGTGAGAATTCAAAGAGCAATGAATGAAATTTATAAAGGGGCTCTGAAGTCAATAAATAGGCCCCATGATTAGATACCGATGAAACTGTTCGTTTTAGCCTGTGGAAGGAAAAGCAAAGACCGAATGGTGGTCCTGTCCTATAAATTAAAACCCTTTGCATAGATAGTGGTGAACAACTGTTAGCTTATGAGTAGAACAGTAGTCTCTTCTCCTATAATTCCTGCTTGGTGTCCGTACTTGTCTTTTGAAACTCACTGTACATCACACATCCCCGTCTTTGGTTTCTCGAAGTGTGATCATGGATTTTATTCTGTTTGCATCATGGCTTTTCAATTAAAAACACTTGCACCCACAAAATAATTTTATTTGGTGCCTGCCGTGCACCAGCTAACTAAATCTAACCCTATCTGAAGAATGCTTTTGTAAACTGGCTGGTATGATTTTTTTTTATGTTTATTTATTTATTTCCAGAGAGAGAAAGAAGAGGGGAGGGAAAGAGAGAGAGGGAGACACAGAAACGCAAGCAGTCTCCGTGTTGTCAGCACAGAGCCCGATGTGGGGCCCGATCTCACGAACTGTGAGATCGTGACCTGAGCCGAAATCAAAAGTCAGACGCTTAACCGACTGAGCCACCCAGGCGCCCCCTGGGTGGTATAATTCTTACATTACATTTGAAAATCGTGGCTTGGTGAGTGGGAATACCTTATCCCCAGGTCAGACAGTTTGAAGTCGAGTTTGAAGTAAGGATTACCCGCCCCCACCCTCCACGTCTGAAATCGGTGCTTTGAAAATAGGAGGAGGTTAGTAAATATTTGTTTATTGATTAAGTTGTGTCAATCAGACTGTTGAATCTTTAGACTCGAAATCTTGGAAACGTACTACTAAGAAAAGTGGTGGAATTGGCTTCTTGCGATTTTTAAGAAGAAGGTAGAACGCTAACTTGTCCAGAATGTTTTCCGTCTTGTCATTTTTGGAGGCAAATAAATGGAAGCGATTCGGTCTGGAACTTCCTTGCCAAATGGTAATCATGAGATTATGTAAAGTTATGTAAATCGTATCAGATGCTATTTGGGTTTTTCTGCAACGTGAAAACTGTAAGCACAAAGCGGCACCGTAAGATTTTCCGTCTCGGTGTTAGTCGTAAGTGAATTTACTTTCTCGTGCTGCTTAATCCAGCAGCATATACTTTAAGTCAGGCTCGTGTCTGATTCTGTGTGGGATGTGGGTGGGCTAGTTCTGTGGGTCCCTGTGGCCTCTTGTTGGCTATTTTTGGTCCTTCGTCTCCCTGTCAGGGCCTGTCTTCTTGGTCCCCTCTCCCCTGTTGAGGGTCCCGGCCCTGGACTGCTCTCAGCGGGGCCCAGGTAGTGCTGAGAGAACCTTCTAGTCACCTTTGAGCAGACAGGGCTCTCGCAGCGCAGCACGGCCTCCTGGGACCTCTGCCTGTCCCCAGCCCGACGTGCCTTTGTTTTCCCGCCCAGAGCCAGGAGCCCTAGCGTCATCTGGTCCCCTCCTTCATGCCTCCGACTGCCTTCTAGCTTGTTGGACTGGTGAGTTTCTCCCACCCCTTTTCCTGCTCTGGGCTCCTGAACAAGACTCTGACTTCCTGCTGCTTCTTGTTAAGTTCCCCATCCAGGCTCGAGTTTCCAGGGTCTTGCCTCGTTCCAGGACCACGCCTCCATTCCAGAGCCATTCCAAGCATGCCTCTGTTCCAAGCATGCCTCTGTTCCAGGGTCATGCCCTCTGCATTTATCTGAGAGGTTGACAGGACCCAGCCATGGGAGTATCTCTTCCTCAGCCCTGTGCTGCTCTCTGAGAGTACCTGCCCTTGGGCTTACCTCCCAGACATATGGCTAATGCAGATATACGTCTGGGTGCAAGGGTCTACGACGTGTTTAGAAAGACAGTAGCTAATGTGACTTCATCGTGGCTTTAGTTTTTTTTTTTTCTAAAGTTTATTTATTTATTTTGAGAGAGAGAGAAAGCACTGGTCAGGGAGAGGCAGAAAGAGAGGGAGAGAGAGAATCCCAAGCAGGCTCCATGAAGACCGCACAGAGCCCGACGCGGGACTCGAGCCCACGAACCGTGAGCTCATGACCCAAATCGAAGTTGGACGCTTAACTGACTGAGCCAGCCAGGCGCCCCTGTAATTTTCCTATTAATTTCAGTAGATGATTTAGAATATTTAGCAGGAAAGTAGCTTTTTTTTGAAGACATATAATAAGATATACTTAAAATTGTGATGTTTGCATTTTGATTTACATTGTTTTCATCGAAAATATTAACATTGTACAGACTGGAGATAATTGTATTTTATCTTTTAATGCCTTGAGTGATTTCTGTGAATAGAATACAAATTATGTGAAAATCTTGCTTTTTTTTTAACTAGATGGCTAATGATTTTGCTGGAAAAAATATAAGGAAAATAATTTTTTATGGAATAGATACAGAATGATTTATGAATTTTGTAAGTCTTTAATTTATTACTCATCCAAACATCGCTAGCCCATCAACAGCCGGATACACCGTCATTATTAAATTTATTTATCTTTGGCATTTGACCAGCTTGCAGTTGTCTATATACCATAGCTTTTTACATACTATGTGACTCTGTTATTATGAAGATGTGTTTGTCCACGTAGGAAGATGGGGCATACTTTACTTCACAGCCTGTTTGCCTGATTAATGACTTGAGAATATTTCCAGTGTGGTATGTGGGCTCACATTTGAGCTCTGCTGGGCCCTGTACAGGGAAGGGTGGCCTGTTCAAACTTTCCAGCCTGGGTTTCTCACGGCCCCTGTGACCTGGGCGGGGGTTACTTGGTATGGGTCCATTTTGGGAGCCAATTTCCGGACCCTTGCGTTCTGTATCTTTCGTGACACCCATCCGCCTGGGAAGACCACTGAAGTGTCTGTTCCTGCCTCCCCAGTCAGCCAGAGAAGAACGTCATCTCACGCATAGCCTTTGGGGCACCGAACACAAAATCTCGGTGTGTTAAGTGAAACCTTCTTTACTCAAGGCATCATATCAAGGTACAACACTTTTACGGTTAATCATCAAATTTTGTAATGTTACTTATGTTTTGATCTGGACCAGAAGTAATTTTAGTACCCTGAGCCTAAAGAAAAGTTTCATTTTACGGTTGGAGGGATTTTTAAAAGGGTAATTTTTAAAATTATATGTTATATTTTTTGTTGTGGTCTCAGAGGAGTCAGGTAGGGTGAGCAATAAAAGAATGAAATGAAATGAAATGGGAATGAAAAAAAGGTGAAGATATTACGTGTAGTAGGAGTCGGAGGGGTGGGGGGTGGGCTTGAATTCAGGAGAAAGAGGAGTTCCATGCAAAGGGTTGAAGTTGCACTTAATTACATGCATTTAAAAATGCATGGTTGTGGGGGCGCCCGGGTGGCTCAGTTGGTTAAGTGTCCAACTCTTGGTTTCCACTCCGGTCATGATCTCATGGTTTGTGAGTTCGAGCCCCACGTCGGGCTCCACACTGACAGTGTGGATGGAGTCTGCTTGGGATTCTCTCTCTCTTCCTCTCTCTCTCTCTCTGCCCCTCCTCTGGTCGTGCTCTCCCCCCCCCCCAAAATAAATGAATAGACTTTAAAAAAATTTTTTAAAAATTAAAAAAATGCATGGTAGAGAGGGTCAGATCATTCTATCGGATATAGTTATGGGAGCGATACGGCATTTTATTCAAAGTGTCAAAAATGCAGTTATAGGAAACGACATCCTTTGTAACTACTGAAATGAATGAAAGATTTTAGAACGCCTAATCGAAAATATGCAAGGAAGGGGTGCCTGGGTGGTTCAGTTGGTTAAGCATCCGACTTCGGCTCATGTCATGATGTCACTCACCGTTTGTGAGTTCGAGCCCCACGTCAGGCTCTGTGCTGACAACTCAGAGCCTGGAGCCTGCTTCGGATTCTGTGTCTCTCTCTCTGCCCCTCCCCCGCTCATGTTCTGTCTCTATCTCTGTCTCTCTCTCAAAAATAAATAAACATTAAAAAAAATTAAAAAAAGAGAAAATACACCAGGGGGAAACATTAGTTTTTTCAGAATTCTTTGGAGGGGGTATGTGAGTAATAGAGTCTGAAGAGCCGTCTTCCATAACTGTGTCAGAAAAAAGGCCATTCTTGGGGCGCCTGGGTGGCTCAGTCAGTTAAGCATCCAACGTTGGCTCAGGTCGTGATCTCACAGTTCGTGGGTTCAAGCCCCGTGTTGGACTCTGTGCTGACCGCTCACAGTCTGGAGCCTGCTTCACATTCTGTATCTCCCGCTCTCTCTGCCCCTCCCCTGCTTGTGCTCTGTCTGTCTCTGTCTCTCAAAAATAAATAAACGCTAAAAAAGAAAAAAGTTTAAATAAAAAAAAGGCCATCCCAAAAAGCCGACTAGTCCCTCCTGCTTTCCTGGGCACATATTTGGCCTGTATGATCTGGAAGGTGTACTTTTATCCCAAGGGGTGACTGCCTGAGCCTAGGTGTCTCAGTATTCTGAATGTCCTCCCATGTCCATCTTAGACTTGTAATTCAAGGGTTTAGAAGCCTTTTAGGGCTCTGGAAGGATTTCTCATCATTGGGCTTTTGTAGAATTTATATTCAGTCATGGATTCCTTTCAAGTCTCCCTCTGGGGTCCTTTGCTGATGGGAGCACCAGAACTGGTAGAGGGAGGACCTTGGCTTGATGGTGAAGAGCACTGACATTGCCTCTTGGTCCACAAGCTGTATTACTATTGCTGTGGAAGTGGAAAAAATTTTACACCAATCTACCAAGGGTTATTTATTGAGGTTCTACTCTTTGCCCAGTGGCTTTTTTGGTGGGAATATATGATAGGCTTATTATGAAGCGTTTTATATGAAGCTCATTTGTACTGTAGTCAACTTTTGGCCAATGACAGGTACACAGATGATGGTCTTGCTTTTGGAAGTCGATGTTTTATATGACACCTGCTAGCGTACGGATTTATTTGTCGGTGTTTCCTGCTTTGGCCTTTCCTTCTCGAAAACCTCACTCTTGTGTTGCTAAGATGTCCTGGAAATTAATTTGAAATTCTGATCTCTGGAAACTTGGGTTGCATCTTCCTTTTCGTCCGGGTGGTAACTTCTCTGAGACTGCACTCTTCCCGCGTTTTAAAAATTTGTCTTTGTTTATACTAAGCCTTTTTAGAGCGTGGTTAGCTGTCATGGACATTTACAAGAGCCGGAGGTTGACCTGATTGGGCACGGAAGTGCGACCCCTGACTTCTCTGGTGGTCTGCCAGAGGCCGACGGGAAAGGTCCGTCTGCGCTGGACCCTGTTGGTACTTAACATCAAATAAATGGGTGTTTTTGAAGCGGCTTCTTGTGCATTGAAGAGTGTGCCTCCGCCATATGGAGGAGGGGGGTGCCGGCCTGAGTCTGGTGGTCTGGCTGGTGGCTCAGCTCTGCCTCTCGATGGTCGTTACCTCGGCACGAAGTCACTTAACCTGTTTCCATCATACTGTCTGCATCTCCGTTGACAGCAGATATGGAAGCTCTCTGGAACCTGACAGTAAAGTGGGAAGAACATGTAGTGTCACGGCATTCCTTCTTTTTTTTTTTTTTTTTAAATTTTTTTTTTTCAACGTTTATTTATTTTTGGGACAGAGAGAGACAGAGCATGAACGGGGGAGGGGCAGAGAGAGAGGGAGACACAGAATCGGAGACAGGCTCCAGGCTCTGAGCCATCAGCCCAGAGCCCGACGCGGGGCTCGAACTCCCGGACCGCGAGATCGTGACCTGGCTGAAGTCGGACGCTTAACCGACTGTGCCACCCAGGCGCCCCTCTTTTTTTTTTTTTAATGTTTATTTTGAGAGAGAGAGAGAGAGCACGCGCACAGGGGAAGGGCAGAGAGAGAGGGAGAGAGATAGAGAGAGCATCCCAAGCAGGCTCCGTGCTGTCAGTGCAGACCCCGACGTGGGTTTTGATTGCAAGACTGAGATCATGACCTGAGCCGAAATCAAGAGTGGGATGCTTCACCGACTGAGCCACCCAGGTGCCCACCTCCTTCTTTTTTTTAAATGTCAGAGGCCCTAATGGTCTCCCTTCTAGGGAGGCATCCGTGAGGAAGTCCTGGCATCTAACGTGGGATTTGTATAAACTCCTTAGAGCCTGTGCTAAGAATGTGGGAGGAAATCTAGAAATACTCTCTTTTTCTTCCTTTATCCTCTGGCTACGGATGGTGTTTTATTCACTTTTAAATTTTATTTATTTATCGAGATTGATTACTTTAAAGACTTTACTATTTAGAGCGGTTTTAGGTTCACAGCAGAACTGGGGGGGAAGGTACAGAGACTTCTCTTAAGCCTCCTGCCCCCCACATACACGGCCTCCCCCCATCAGCATCCCCCACCAGATGGTACATTTGTTACAGTTGATGAAGCTACGTTGACTCGTCAGCATCACCGAGTCCATAGTTTACATTAGGTGTTGCACTGTCTGTGGTTTGGACAGATGTATAATGACATGTGCCACCATTATACTGTCACACAGAGTCGTTTCAGAGCCTGAAAGTCCCCTGTGCTCCACGTGTCCATCCTTCCTCCCCTCCCCGCCCCAGGCAACCGTCGATCTGTTACTGTCTCCATGGTTTTCTTTTTCCGACACGGCCGTATAGTTGGAATTATAACACTTTTATTTGTTATGCCTTGCCCGTAGTTAAAGCTCAGTGTTTGGTTAAGTGGATAAGGAACGGAGCCTCTGCACTAATTAAAAATCACAGCAGCCACCGGCAAGAACTAATTGGTAGTGGCGTATGCACATTATTTATCGAAGGGCCTCTTAAATCTTACCGCACCCACACACACCAGTTCCCGCTCCTGGGCGCAGAAGCCCGGTGCATGTTGGACACGGTGCTTAGAAGCAGGGAGGAGAGCGTTAGTCGTGGACGCTTGTATTGAAGATGAATGACGACAGACAGCCCGACTGCAAGGGAGGAGAAGGGAAATCTGGGGAAAGTGGGTGTCGATGGCAGAGCAATCTAATGCCATTTATTGTAGGAGCAAATAGCCCTGTCGGTGGGACTGGAGGGTATGGGCTTCTGTACAGCCAGGTGTCAGCCATTCTAAGGGAGAGGCGAATAACTGATTTATAGGACTCTCAAGCCTCGAAAAAGTTTTCGTTATTCTGTATCTACCAAACAGGTGGCAACAGAGGGGATATGGCGTGGAGAAATAAAGGCTGTAAAGAATAGCTACTCTTTGGGGCGCCCGGGCGGCTCAGCTGGTTGAGCGTCTGACTCTTGGTTTTGGCTCAGGTCGTGATCTCAGGGTTTGTGCTGACCGTGTGGAGTCTGCTTGGGATTCTTTCTCTCCTCTCTCTCTGCCCCTTCCCTGTTCATGCACGCTCTCTCTCTCTCTTTCTCAGGATAAATAAATAAACATTTATTTAAGAAAAAAAGAACTGCTACTCTGATAGACAGGTGCTTTATGAGTTGAGTGGGTCCTCACTACCTTAGAATTCTGCCAGAGTCACATCTACAGTGTAAAACAGTCTCTAGTCTGTCTCCTTTAACATGATAAAGCCCTAAGACAGCAGCCTGGGGGCATTGACCTGGTACACAAATAATTCTAATGATTTTTGTATTGGGAGGCGTGGTGAATCCAGGTGGGAAGTCCAGGTCACGTGGTCCGGGCCCGGGGATGAGGACTGGCCAGAACAGAGCAAGCCCCCCTATCAGTAGGACGGGCCCCATGGGAAAAATCTAGAACCTACAGCAGGATTGGGCGCTGGGCTGGGAAACTTACGGAGGGATCAGGGCTGGCCCGACCTCATCAACAGGGTAGACGGAGGCAGGGGGAGGGAGCTGCGGGATGGAGCCGTAGGTGACCCCTCTGGGGCCCTGCGTGGATGCCTTGAGTGAAGGAAGGTTGGATGGGGCTGTGTGTGTGTTCTAGGAGGGCGGCTGGGCTCCCGGCGGCCCCCTGGCCGAGTGGCAGGTTAATTTCGGGATGTCCCCATGAGAGAGGGCTTCTGAGCCCGAGCCTTCCCGCCTGTTGGAGAAGTGCCTCCACATAGGGGCATCCTAGAAACTGATTTCTGCTTCCACAGCACCTAATCCTCCAGGTGTTGTGTCTAAGATCGGTGATAGGCAGGGTGGCAATCTGCATATGCAGCCTGAGGGTCTGGGAAAAGCACAGGTGCATAGAGGCGGCAGGCCTGAAACCAGTGAGCCCTCACTCGGCGTCCTGTGCCGGCCTGCCCTTCGTTCTGTCTGCTTTAGATCCTGGACCCAAAGAGGTGTTTTTTGTTTTTTGTTTTTTGTGTTTTGTTTTTTTGAGAGCGAGAGAGGATCCCACAAGGGGCGAGAGAGAGACAGAGAGAGAGGGAAGTGGGGCTCACCTGGGGACTCGTGTTGTACCTGAAGCAGGGCTCGTGCTCACCCGATGTGGGACTCGAACTCACGAACGGTGCTGCGCTCATGACCTGAACCGAAGTCAGATGCTTAATTGTCAAAGATGAGCCCGAATCTAGTTAGGTCCAACAGCTTTGAGGACAGAAAGATTGCACAAAACGAGGCCCAACTGTTCATCTTCTAAAAAGTTCCGGGGGGATTGTAGCAAGAATTCACAGTAGTCAGCCGCTAGAAATTTCGTATTTCTGAAGAGATGTAACCAGCAGGAAGTGCTATTGAATTGAAAAGAAATACGATTTTAGGGCTTTTCGTAATTATTATTTATCTGGTTATCTCTTACCGATTGACAGAGCTGTTTGGCATTGTTGATCAAACCATGCAATTTTTTTTTTTAAAAAGCCCATTTGATATATTTATACAGTAGTGACTAATAGCCCCCCAAAGCCCATTGTGGGTTATAGAAAGGAGTTATCACCATTAAAATCATCTTTACTTATTTTTTTCACACTAGACAGTTAGGTCAAGTCATTAGTATCTTCTCAGCTTATTTCTTAGAAAATTATATGATGAATATCTCCTGAGACTGTCATAAGGCATATTAAGGTGCCAGCCCCTACCAGCTTCCCACCACCCTCAAGCATCACCAAAGCAAAACTCTTTGAAACATCTCCAAAGAGAATACAGTTTATTTAAAACCTACTTTCTGGTTTAAATGTTTTATCGTCCTTTAGAGATTAAGGGATGATTTATATGCCTTGCTTAGTGTTATTTGGAGTGATAGTCAATCACACGTTTGTTTTTTGAAACGAATAAAGCAACGTTTTTTACATTCTTCATCTGTACATCTAATGTGTAATTTGTTAGCCCATCAAAATTAATTTTAGATCCCTAATGTACATGGAGCTCTGGATTTATAAGTCCTGTTAATGGTTCTTTCAGTAAAGCCTCTGTATTTATGTGCCCTTGTAGGCTGGATTTCTGCAAAGCATTTATGCAGGGAGGATGTTCACATAAATAACCACTGGCAAATAAATGTCCATTAAACATTCTATTAACGTAGCTGGCAGCAGTTTCTTAACAAATATTTAAGTGCAGTATATTAGATTACATTTGATTTTTCTTGGAAATGCTTGCCTACTTAGTTTCCCAATTTAGCTCATCCTACTGGTATCAGAAGAATGTTTGATTCTGTTTGCTAAAGTATACTTGACCCTTGAACTTGATGGGTTTGAACTGTGACCGTCCACTTCTGTGCAGGCTGTTTTCAATAAATACAGTATGGTACTGTAGCTGTATTTTCCCGCTAATTTTCTTAATGGCTTCCTTTTAAGAAGACGGTGTGCAATACATGTAACATATGTACATATACAAAGGATGGGTTGACTGTTGATGTTATCGGTAAGGCTTCCGGTCAACAGTAGGCTGTTAGTATTTAAGTTCGGGGGAGTCAGAAGTTATATGTGGATTTTGATTGCACTGCGGTCCTCAGCATGCATAGCCGCCTAACCTCCGCGTTGTGCAAGAGTCAACTGTATTATAAAGATTTTTAGGGGGGGTTTTAGAAGTACAGAGATTTGGTCATTATTTTCTCTTCCGATTTCTATGGTACCCTTTCTTCTTTTTTTTTTTCTAGACCCTCCTTCCCTCTTTCTTTTCCAAAATGTTTCTCGTCTGGAGATTCTTCCCTTACAGTTCATCCGAGGTCCTTGATCGCATGGTTTATGTATTAGGGTACAGCGTAAACTTCTGTTACAAAAAAACCCCTCAAACACTGGGGCTCGCAGTCATTTAGAAGTTCACTGCCCTTTCCTGCAACAGGCCGGTGGGGAGTGGTTCGGGATGGCAGACCTCTGTTCTCTTGGGTCCTTGTGGCACTGGGTTCTCTCCATTCCGCTCTTACCGCTGGATGGTGGAAGCTTGATTCTGCTTTGCATTCCCAGCAAGAAGGAGGGAGAGAGAGGGAGTCGAGGGCCAGCCGCCCGCTTTCCATGGGCCGAAACTTAGCACCCGGCCATCTCTCATTGCACATGAGGGAGCGAAATAACGCCGCGTAGCTGTAGGGCCCCACTGCGTCGCCTAAACTCCCGGGGTGTGGGAGATTCTCTTACTAAAAGAAGTGGTCCGTAGGGACCATTAGCAGTGTCTGCTACAGCTCATTCAGCTAACAAACGTTTTTGTTTTTAGGACGACTACTTCATCTTTCCAAACATCTCGAGGAAAACGTAGGAGTGCTTGAAATACAAAAACCTGGGACCAAACTACTTTTTTTTTTTTTCATTTGGGAGTCAAAATTTATTCTCTGTAGTTGATGAAGCGCTTTTAAATTTCTAGCTGGTGGCATTTGCTCTTGAGTTAGTGTGATCTGTACTTTCCCCCTGTGTTAGCCTTTAAAGAGCTTCATGGCCCAGCAGGATTGCCTTTCTCATAGTTGGGGGGCGCCAGCCACGCTCTCCCTGTGCTCGTAAGGTGGAGCACAGTGGGAACGGTGCATAAAATTATTTACTACTTCCGCATCTCTGTGTGCTTAAACATACCATATTGGGCCTAGATTCATTTTTTGTTTTAAATTTTCAGATCCCATTTTTCTTAGGCTTGCGCTTATCAGTTAATATGTGTACGATATTTTCAAGAGACCCGCAGCTCTCAAGGCTTGTTTTAAGAATTAGTGGTGTCTTGGGGCGCCTGGGTGGCGCAGTCGGTTAAGCGTCCGACTTCAGCCAGGTCACGATCTCGCGGTCCGTGAGTTCGAGCCCCGCGTCAGGCTCTGGGCTGATGGCTCAGAGCCTGGAGCCTGTTTCTGATTCTGTGTCTCCCTCTCTCTCTGCCCCTCCCCCGTTCATGCTCTGTCTCTCTCTGTCCCAAAAATAAATAAACGTTGAAAAAAAAATTAAAAAAAAAAAAAAAAAAAGAATTAGTGGTGTCTTATTATGTCCTACAAAACACCCTCTCTCTCAAGGTCATTGTTTTTAACTGTTTTAAGATGAGTGTACAGGAGAAAAGAAGCCTCCCCACCCCAAGCATAGCATTGTGCGATTTTAATTTTTTTTCATGTTTTATTTATTTTTGGGAGAGCGAGCGAGCATGAGTGGGGGAGGGGCGGACACGCACACACACACACATGCACACGCACACACAGAATCTGAAACAGGCTTCAGGCTCTGAGCTGTCAGTCCAGAGCCCGACGCGGAGCTCGAATTTTGGAACAATGAGATCATGACCTAGGCTGAAGGCAGAAGCTCAACCAGCTGAGCCACCCAGGTGTCCCCCCCCCCAATTTAAAAAAAAAATTTTTTTAAAGTTTTATTTGCAGTGTACAATTCTAGAGTATACCGCGGGCAGAAAAGTCCTGCATGGGTCTTGAGAGACAAAAAACAAAAAAACAAAAAAAACCCAGGTTATATACAGAACGTCGATTACAATATTTTGATCCAATGACTTTGTACAAAGAGATAAAAGCAAGGGTTATACGATGCGTGTTCTGTGACATTTACAGTCAAATGTGAGGCTCAAAATCAGGCTAGTAGTTCTTGCCATTTTGGACCTTGGCGTTGAAGAAGAATGAGGGCATTTGGGATGTGAAGACAGCAGAGTTCAGGTGTCTGATGCCTTTACTCTCGCCTTGAACGTGGTAGGAGTTTAACGCTCAGGTAGGTAGTGGTGATTCATTCCATTTTCAATAGTGTCAATAGTTCTAATGATACCATTTCTTGGTACTAGAAGCAGAATGGGAAACTGTGTAGATGAAGCCTCCACCCCGGTCGGGTTTACGTTCCAGCTGTATGTGTTTCCTGGTAAGAAACTGAGCGAGCGTGAGTGTCCTTTCTGCAGTGACCGAACACCACGTTGGGATGGTGCGCATTGTGGACGAGGGGAGAGGGCGCATGCGGACCCCCGTGTCTTTGGGATTCATTACCAGGTCCCTGTTGATATTCATTCATTTTGTGGGTGTGGACTTGGCCGCAGAATGAAGGGTGTTGGAATTATTACGTTCAACTTTGAGTTTCTTACCTTTGTCTATTTAGGAGTGGTCCTGAAGGGACTCTGCGACTTAAGAAAGGTCTTTTGAGCCTGGAAACCGTGGCATCTGGGATTTGCCTTTTGTAAGGTGGCCCAGTCTTCGTGGACTGAGAAGTGGGACTGCCCGCTTTCCGGCTCTCGCTCGGGTGGTTTTGTTCCTTGGTAGCCTCCTGGCTGTGCCTCTCTATCCAGCCCTCTCCTGTCTTCCTTCTCCTTCCCTGTGGGTCCCCTTTTGCTACTCATTGCCTGAGATCCCTCCACATCCTTTCATCGTCTTTCTCCATGTGCTCATAAAAAATTACGAATTACAGATGAAACAGCCACTAAAACCTTTCTTTGTTCCCTCTTTTCTTTTGAGATATCACACCCACACATCGATCTCATGCTCCTGACCCTTAAAAGGCAAAGACGCCTAAGACTCGAGCAGTAGGGAGGTAAGGTGACAAAACGTTTCCCCTCCCCTCCCCTCCTCTTGCGCATGCCGCAGATCCGTGCGTGCACCGACAGCATGGGGGTTTCACCAGGAGCCCCGGACGGACTGGGTCAAATGAAAGCACAGCTTGGCTTCTTGTCAGAAGCGCGTGAATAGTTGTGAATTGGTAGACGATCCCTGGGTCAGTGGATGAGACTAACATTAAGAGTGAACATTGTCTCCTTTAATCCTGCTGAATTTTCGGGAGATTCTGACAAACCCTGCCAGGAACTTGGAGGAGTTGTGGAGGTAAAGTCACATTTTCCGCCCCCTTCATGTCCCCGTGGCCTTAGCGGTATGTTCCTAAGTCAGAATTATCAGCTCATTCTGCCTAAATCAGTGTTGGTTTGCTTGTACAGGAAGGTTCCTGGCACTGTGTTCTTTTTCTACCCCTCTGACCCAGGTGTCTCCTCCTTTCCCCCAACAAAGCTAGTATAATTCTTCAGAAGACATTTTATTAGTAGTAATATTGGTTTTTTTTTAAATCTGTGTCAAAGCAGTTTGTTTTGGGTCTTTTAAGCAATTGTTTCATCATAGTTTGGGATAAAACAAGGGAAATAGGACTGTGGTGATTACTTTTTTTTTTTTTTAATTGAAGTTAGGCACATACATTTCTATTTTTTTTTTTTTTTTGATCGGAAGACTCATTCCTAGCTATTCCAAAAAATAGAAGTGGAAGGAAAACTTCCAAACTCATTCTATGAGGCCAGCATTACCTTGATTTCAAAACCAGACAGAGACCCCCGCTAAAAAGGAGAACGACAGACCAATTTCCCTGATGGACATAGATGCAGAAATTCTCAACGAGATATTAGGAAACCGGAACCAACCATACATTGAAAGAATTATTCATCACAGAAGACTCATTCCTGTCTGATAACTTAATCTTGTGGACTCTCATTCCCATTCAGAATATTCTAGAAGGGTATTCTTCTGATTTCCCCATTCCACTCAGTAGGCAGATGAAATTTGCTCAGGCGTGCACGTTTAAGTGTGTGCCCATCATAGTGATCCGAGCACATGATTTCACAGTTTTCTTGTCATAAACTGATCTGCACGGGAGTCCCCTTTAGATTAGTACCAACTGGCTGTTGGTTTCTTAGGTTTTTCTGCTGGGAGGCCTCGGTGCCCCCTCAGTGAACACAAGGCAAATCCATTTTAATGAGGCAGTGAGTTGCCGACCAGGTAGGGTTTAAGAAGACAAAGAGAATGAAGGCCGCAACTAATCAACTTCTCAACTCTTTTTTTTTTTTTTTAATGTTTTATTTCTGAGAGAGAGAGAGACAGACAGACAGACAGACAGCATGTGAGTGGGGAAGGGGCAGAGAGAGAGGGAGACACAGAATCCGAAGCAGGCACCAGACTCTGAGCTGTCAGCACTGAGCCCGACGCGGGGCTTGAACCCACAAACGGCGAGATCATGACCTGAGCCGAAGTTGGACGCTGAACCAACCAGGTGCCCTTCAACTTCTCAACTCTTTATTGGCACATTTGGCTCAAATCTGGAGCCTTGGTTGTTACTTGCCATGGTTTGCAGCTTTCCTTTTTCCTAATGAGTGCAAAATGCCCCTCCTGTTCTGCTTTTAAAACTCCTTTATTATGGGAGATTTCATCATATCCCAAAGTAGACGGAATGTATGGTGACCCCCATCTGCCTGTTACTTGACTTTGATCGTGATCAACTCAAGGCCAACCTTACATAATCAGCACTCCCACCCATTTCCCTAGACTTCATATTGTCATCTGTGACTACTTAAGTAAGTGTCTCTAAAGGGTAATTCTGTTCAAGCTTGTACAGAAAAATTGAGAAGCTGTAGGATTTAAAGACGTCTTCGTTTGTTTCCGAAACGGTTTTTACAAAGGAGAGCCAAAGATTGATTTAAACGCTATTCCTCTGTTGGAAGTGAAATGGAGTGTATCTCCTTGAAATTTTCTGAATTAATAAAAATTAAAATCAGATCATCACCTCCTCCCATCAAAATAAAAACAAAAAACTAAAAACAAAAGGAACACTGGTTTTATTGTATTGTAAATGAAGAGTTAAGAACAGAATTTTCATTTTTCTTGCATTGGTAGACCCCAGAATGAATGTCAGATTCATGTGGTGGCTCTGGGTTAGGCTTTTGTGGTGAAAATGGCTTTGCCTTCCTGGCACAGCTGTGGAGTTTTTCCATGTTTTGTATTTTCAAATGTCCAAGCAAGTTAACACTAATCCTCGTGCATGTAATGGGAGCCTTTTAGCTCTTCCTGGAGTGAGCAGGGGTAGCAGAACCCTGAAGAAGTTTGATCATTGTCTTGGGATGAACTTCCAATGTCTAGAATGAACTGATTATGTGTTAGTATTGAGGTTTTCATTTTATTTTATTTTATTTTATTTTATTTTAATCTTTTTGTTTAAGTAATCTCTGTGTCCAGTGTGGGGCTCAAACTCACGACCCTGTGATCAAGAGTCACACGTTCTACTGCCTGAGCCAGCCCCTCGAGGGCACCCCTACAGAAAATTTTAAATTGTGCAAATGTCCCTAAACTTGAACAGAAATTGAACAAAACCCTGACTGTCCCCTTGCTTGTATTACCGAGGGACAGGGTAACTGGTGAAGAATTCACAGGGAAGATGTGTCAGCTGGGAGATTGCCATAGAGTAGAAAGTCAGAAAATGTCAATATCCTAAGAACAGGTAATTCCAGTGAAATTCATGTACGCCTTGATCATTTTTGCAGTACTCCCAAAACGACCCTTTTGTGGTGAGTGTCATCTTTGTGAGTTAATTTTCCCACTTGGTAGATTTCCTCACTGGTTGGTCCTGAGCAGGATAAGCCAGGTTTTAAAAATTTTATTTTATTTTTTCAAATTTTTATTGCTGCCATTTTTTTTATTAGCCATGATCACTGCCAGACTGCGGGAGACCATGGGAAGACCTGGATTGGTTTAGGACTGTGTATGTGTGGGGGACTCGGGCTGGCAAGGTGACGGAAACAGGAACGTATCAAAAAATCGGTGGAAAACTCTGGAGTAAGCAAGGGACAGCGCAGCAGACTTTGCTGTGGTCTTAAACCCGTGTTATGAGGAACAGCCACGGTGTGGGGTTCCAGGCTGGCAGAGATTTGTATTACAGAGAGTATTACGGGGCGCCTGGGTGGCTCAGTTGGTCAAGTGTCCGACTTCGGCTCAGGTCATGATCTCGTGGTCTGTGAGTTCGAGCCCCGCGTCGGGCTCTGTGCTGACAGCTCAGAGCCTGGAATCTGCTTCGGATTCTGTGTCTCCCTCTCTCCCTGCTTCGCCCCCCCCCCCCCCACACTCTGTCTCTCTCTCTCAAAAATAAAGATTAAAAAATAAATTAGAAAAAAAAAGAAAGCATTACAAGATAGACCTTGAGTGAACTGAAAACCCTAGTAATTGGGATCCTCGGTGTGGAAGTCTGGAGTCACCATCCCTTGTCCTCCAGTGTCCTCAGGATAGACACGGGGCCCCAGACATGCTGGAAGGGGTGGTGGGGTTCTGATGGCCCCGGAGCCTGGACCTTGAAATTGAAATGGAAGAAAAGGTGCCCTGGAAAAGAAGCCTTTTCTCCTGAAACCCAGCAGTCCACGTTTTCTGTCTTAATTGCAGTTTTGAACAGATACCCACACGAAAGGACTCTTGAGTAATGTGTCATTTTGCAGATGTACACGCTTTCCAATAAGCACGATGTTAATGAAAAACAGAGAAGCTTCATCTCTAAATCAAGGCACATATTACATCATCACATGTATTGTCGTGGTGCATCTTCGCGGGGAAAGGAAATGAACCCCTACTTCCTTTGTTGGGTTCATCTAACCGGTTAGAGAAAGCACCCTAGCAAATTGTACTGCAAACAGTTGGAGCCAACTGTGTGCGGTCTGTCTTAATGCCTGGAGGTTTTCTCCTCTGATATTCTCTGTGTCCGTGTCCTCTTTACCCGTTCTATCCTGAGGCTCAGTCTTCTGTCCCTTGTAACAGTGCACTTTGGGGTCGCCGGAAAGCCTCTTAGCCCCTAATTCAGTGGTCTCTTCTTGAGCCTTCTCATGAATGATTGCCATTTGCCCTTCTGTGGCTCTTTCTCTTCCCGGCTGCCCGCCCTCACCCAGTCGTCACTCTCCTGTCCGTTCTTTACGTCCATTTCCAGTTACTCCTCCCTTGCCTGCCTGATGACACCACCATTTTAATTTGTCGGTGTCACATAAGGTAGAATAAAACACAACACTCGCCCAAAGTAGCTGTGAAGACTGGGAATGCGGCTCTGCCTTGATGGCCCACAAGCGTCGATTATTCTTGCCTTGGCCAGGCTGGCTACGCTTATGTTCAGCTCTGGGCTTTTACTGTTTGTAAAACTCTTGTAATGAGCCAGGAACTGCTGTTGTATTCAAATAGAAATCTGGCTAATTCCAGCGTGGAGAAATTAGCGAGCAGAAAAGCGAAACCTAATTATGTGGGAAAATAGGCCTTAATGACTCCGTGAACATATTTTACACTTTTATTATTTCAAGGCAATATTTCATTTGTGAGTGATGTAGGATTTTTTAAAACTGTTGGAACTGAATGGATTAAGATGGGTTGAGTTAAATACTTCAGTTTTCCTATCTGTTTGCCTGATAGTTCACACCAGCAGGTGCATTCCTCTTTAAGGAAGTGTTTGTTTTCCCTGTGAGGTGTTTTCTTTGTTTTCTTTTTAGTAGCTGAGAGCCTTTTGGAAAAAAGCCTTGGTTATGCATCATGCCATAAGGCATTATAGCCGAAAATGTTTTGAGTACAGATATAGTAACTAAAATAATCATGTTAGAGGGTTGTAAGCACAGAATCGCTGGCCAGTTGCTTTCAGGTTTAATCCTTTTGTTACTTTCTAGTAGGAAGAATGTAGTATCTTTTGCCTCATACGCCACAAGTGTCACTTGTGATTTGGATCAAAATTTAGCTCATTTGTAGGATCCCACAACTCCCACACAGCAGAGTGGATGGATTCCCTTTCTAAGCTATTGTGAACTGTTCTGTGCAGTTTATATATATCTGTATATTCCTGAATATGCTTTTAAGGCTGTTCCTTTTTTGAGACAGAGAAGGTGTTTGTTTGAAGGGTTAGCGGAGTGGGCCGCAGATTCTTCGTAGCACCCAGGCGCTCACGCTTACTCCAGAAGCACGAGGCAGTTGGGGTCACAGGTAATGCCACAGGTTTCATCCCTGAGCTAGGTTGTACTTTCATGCGTCTGAGGCAACAGTAATATGCCGTAAAACCTTGGTTTGCAAGCATAATTCGTTCCGGAAACACGCTTGTCGTCCAGAGCGCTCGTTTATCAAAGCGAATTTCAAGAACCGTTGGCTCAGTTGTGATCGTGTGACGTTCGGCGGCACGTAATACCCGGATTGCAAGACGTCGCTCGTTTATCAAGTTAAATTTTATTGGAAGTGTTTGCTCATCTTGAAGAACACTCGCGATCCGAGGTTTTACGTGATGGGGTTGGGTCATGTTTTTATTTTTCCTGAGTTTTTTTCATCGGAAAATACCTGCAACATAAAAGTTACCGCTTTGAGCCCTCTTAAGTGTCCAATTTGCTGGCATCCAGTACATTTACGCTGCTGTGCAGCCGTCACCACCATCTGCCTCCAGAACGTTTTCGTCTTCCCGGAATGGAGCTCTGTCCCCATTCAACCCCAGGTCCCCCTTTCCGCCCCCAACCCCGTGACCACCATAGCTCAGAGTAAGACTGGTACACGATTCAGGGGATATCTGTGTGCTGCTGCTTTCCGCCAGCAGATGCCTTGACGGCAGGTTCTAGATCCTGCTTCTGCTCTCCCGGCGCGCGGCGCGGGGCTCAGTGGGGCGGTCTGCAAACGAAACTGAATTTTCGCGGGTCAGCCCAGAAGCACTTGCCTGAGGATTTCGGTTGCTGGAAAACGGTAGGGAGAAGGGACAGTACTTTTTAGGCCTGGCTGGATCGGGATGGCTGTATTCACGAAGAGCCGTGGAAATCCTTTTATCCTGCCACCCGCAGAGCAATGCTTTAACTTGGGGTTGGTATCCTTAGCAGTGCGATTTCATGGTCTGCGCATGGTTGGGGACCCTTAGGGACACACTGCCACTCCCGGGCATGTCGTTTTAATGGCACTCCGGTGTCCTTCTCTGATTCCGCTTTGGCGCAGTGAAGATAGGGCAGTAATTCCAAACAGAAGTTATTTTGGGGGATGGGAAGGAGCTTAGGAAAACTGCAGCTACTCTCGAAATGTGAGGCAGCCCCTAGCGAGCCCTGGGGTGTGACCAAGGGCCCGGTTTCTCGCCGTGGTCCGGTTTTGTCTTTGTTTCGGGTCGCGGGGAGGCCCTGAGATGTCACATGGAGTCTGCCGTCCTCAGTCCTCTGTCATCTGGCTTAGCGGATGTGACATTGAGCTGTATTGAGTGGCGGAGATGCACTTGACTTTTCTCTCCTTATAGGTCATTATTCGATGGCATCTGAGCAATTGTAAAGGTATTGTCTCCAGAAGTAAACCGCATGCCCTCGGGCTCTGGGGACAAAGTGGTAGGATGCACTGAGAGTTTCTCCTTTGTCCGGACCACCCAGCAACATGTACTTTAGTTTTTGATTTAAAAAACATTTTTTTTAATATTCATTTTTGAGAGGGAGAGAGAGAGAGAGTGGGGGAGCGGCAGAGAGAGAGAGGGAGACACAGAATCTGAAGTGGGCTCCAGGCTCCCAGCTGTCAGCACAGAGCCTGACGCAGGGCTCAAACCCACAAACTGGGAGATCATGACATGAGCCGAAGTCAGACGCTCAACCGACTGAGCCACCCAGGTGCTCTGCAAAATGCAGTTTAGATACGAGGCTTTCCCAAATAATCTGTGAAGCGTGCAGAGTCCTGTAGGTCAGTGCTTTCCCAGATTTTACTTCCTTATTTGTTCTACAGCTTTTTCTATTTTTCCCTTCTCCATGTGTTTCCCTGACCGGTGCCTTATATTGTCAGTCTTAAAGAAAGATGAGGTTAAAGCAAAAGAGAGAAAGAAAAAAAAAAGACTGGAGGGAAAGAAAGAAGGAAAGAAGGTCGGGGGAAGGGAGAGGACATATCCTTTTCTCCTGCTGCATCGCAGGGGAAATTAAGTTCCTGTGGAGAAGTTTCTAGAAGCGGAAGGGGCTGTATGCGATACTCCCGCGGCATGCAGTTTGTCAGTGTCCCCCTTGGCAGAGAGGTTCAGGATGTTCTACAAGCTTCTAGGGACAGCCCCAGGGAACCTGGAACCCCTCCAGAGTTCTCTTCATCTGGCCGGTGACTGGCTGGGTGCAGCCGTGAGCTGGGCCTCACAGGAAGCCCTGTAAGCTTTCTATGGAGCAGTTTTTAGGCTTGAAAGACATTTGGTTTGTTCTCTCCAGAGTCTGACTGTGCCTGGCTTCCATTTTTCCCTGTCGCAAGTGGATAACATTGTCACAAAGCTAACGTACGGCCAAAGTTATTCCTCTCAGAGTAACTGCCTGTTTTTCTCTCTGGCCTGTTCTGGGCTGACGCTTTACTGAGGCTTCCGAGGGGCCGACGTAGGATGCAGGGTTGTGAGTGGTGACACCAGGGTCCCTCGGTTCCCCATTTGTGTGTTTGTTTCTGCATTTGTAGGACATACCTTCATGGAAATGTCCGTGGGTTTTTTTAAAATGTTTTATTTTATATTTGTGGGGGGTGCAGAGAGGGGCAGAGAGAGGGAGACACAGAATCCAAAGCAGGCTCCAGGCTCCAGGCCGTCAGCACAGAGCCTGATGTGGGGCTCGAACTCACGAACCGTGAGATCATGACCTGAGCCAAAGTCGGATGCTTAACCGACTGAGCCACCCAGGTGCCCTGGAAATGTCCGTGTTTTAATGAAACACTCCTTTTTTTCCCCCCCGAAGGGAATTCAAGCAAATGGCCCAGTAGACTTGTTTTTGGTTGGGCTTTTCATAAAGCATTTTATGAGCGGAGGGAAGTGAAAGTTGCTAAAATTCATCAAACGCTTGTTCATGTATGAGAACAAATAAATATGTTGGTTGAATTTCAGAAAGGGACTTACCGAAGGATTCCTAGCTTTTTCCATACTTTTCTTCCCCAGTTAAAATACACTGTTGAAGAATAAACACACATGGTTGCTCTCTCATTTGCTGTTAATGCGAATAGCGCTGTTCTACATTTTTTAATCTTGTCACGCCATTGGGTGAACTCTCGGGTTCTCTGGAGAGCCAAGCCGATAGGACGGATGTAGATGGAGAGAGAGCTTGAAAAGTGGATTTCCTTTGGAGATCGGCTCACAGGGTAATAGCGGCTGAGAAGTCCCATGACCCGCGTGTGCAGGCCGGCGACCAGGAGAGCCCGCGGTGTGGTTCAGCCCCAGCCCAGAGGCCTGAGGACCGGGGACTGATGATGTAAGCCCTGGCCCTGAGTCTGGAGGTCCAGGGACCGGACGTGCTGATGTCAGAGGGCAGAGAAGATGGTGGGTGTTTCCGCTCACGCAGGGAGATTTGCTCTCACTCTGCGGTTTTGTTCTGTTTAGGCCCTAAGTGGATGGGATGATGTCCCCCCACCCACACTCGTGAAGGGATCTTCTTTACTCTGTTCCGAGTTGAGTCCGATGCCAATCTCTTCTGGAAACCGGCTCGCACACACCCAGAAGCCATGTTTTGCGGCTGGCTGGTGTCCCTTCGTGGAGGGAAGCTAACACCCCTGTTGTCTCACTGGCAGGAATATTTGTAGCACCTTCTCACCTGAGGATGCCTTCTTGGCTTCTCGTGTTTGCCTCGTGTTTGCCCTTAGTGAAGGGCATTCATTGGAAAAACTTGAAAGACACGGACTAAAGTATCAGCCTGTAGTTCCCGGAGGGGCTGTAACTATTCTGTGTTCTTATTGGTCCAGAATGTGTGGGGGCTGGACGTGGTGCAGAAGCCATGCTTCTCCGGGTCTTGGTCACTTCCTCTGCCAAGTGGGAGCATCGGCTGGATCGCGAGCTCTCTGTGTTGGCTGCACGATGGGGGCCGGGGACAGACGGGTGACCTTTTAGACACATACTCCCGAAGTGGATGGAGCACAGGAGGGTGGGTGTGAGAGACAGGTGCTGTTCTAGAAACGCTCTCCACGTGGGAACTCACTCGGGTCGCCGTGTCTCCTGGGAAGATGACATTCTGTGTTTATAAGGCGACGACCGTTCAATTCAGGAGCGTACTTGGCTACGTCCCTGTAAGGGTTGTTACTCCAGATTATTGTAATCGTCAGTTTTGACCTGGTTTCCTTGTCCAAATGCAGGATGAGAATTCTTTTCCTTTTGTTTTTGGTTTGTTTTGTTTAGTTTTTAACTGGAGAGAGATAAGGCGCCAGCGGGGGAGAGGGGCAGAGAGAGAGACAGGAGAGACAGAGAGAGAAAGAATCTTAAGCCTCTGCCCTGGGCCTGGAGCCCGACGCAGGGCTCTGTCGCACGACGCGGGGAGCACGACCTGAGCCGAAATCAAGAGTCGGCGCTCAACCCACCGAGCCACGCAGGTGCCCCGGTTCTTTTCCTTTCGAAGGAAACTTACAGGCTCATGGTTAGACGGTGTGTCAGGACAAGTTACATGTGCTGTGGAGTGATAGAAGGGGCGGTGAGAATCTTAGCATGGGGGGGCGTTTAGTAGATACCACTCGTGATATAATTCTTATTTCTCTACGGCAGCGTGGTGGAGAAGGAAGATGTGACACGGCAGAATATCCACTGACGTGGTTTTTTCTTTTTTTTTCTAAAAAAAGACACTTCCCCTTGTGCTGAGCCCGGGTGTGGCGAGCGAAGGAGGGATGTGCTCTGCTGTCTCCAGCGCTCGCTGCACCCCAGTCGGATGCCGCTGGGTTTGAAAATGATGTCAAACTGCTGACAGTCACCCTCCACCAAAATGAATCAGAGAGAGGAAAGAGGCATCAGAAGTCTCTTTTCCTCTGTTTCCTGCAGCAAAAAAAAAAAAAAAAAAAAAGACGTGTCGATCAGAGACTGGTTTTGTGGAACAGCCAAAATTAAAGGAGCGTGTCTGAATGCGGGAAAGAGCACGCTGTATGGGAAATGAGAGAGAGAAGGAGAGGAGGGAGGGAGAGAGGAAGGGAGAGAGGAGGGGAGAGCAAGGGAGCGGGAGAGATAGAGGGACTTTGACGGAGGTGGTGTAGCTTGATGGAGTTTCTCTTGATTAGGTAATTACGCTGATTATCAATTATTAAGGCCTCCTTGTAGCTGACACACCTCCTGGGGGGGAGCCTGGCTGTGGCTGCTGGAGGAACCAACGAGAGGGCGGGCGCCCTCCGTCCCTGAGGCCGCTGGGTGCCGATTTCCTCTGCTGACATGCTCCCTCCGTACGCGACAAAAGAGATTAATGACGTTTGATCAGATGATGTGATTCAGAGGAATTATGGGGCAAGCTGAAGCGAGGGGAGGCCCGCATGGGCGATTCAGTGGGAGTCTCGCAATAGCAGCCTGGGAACCGGCTGGCCCGGTTACTCTTGAAAGCAGGGAGCACTGCTGTAAAGCTAGCTAAGGGTACTGATCTCCCTTTCAAAAGCAGAATCTGGAGAAGTAGGCTGTAATGGGTTGTAAGGGAGATAATAGAGAGAGCTTCCCTCATTAAAAAGCCTTCACCACCTGTTCCTTGAGCAGAAAAAGAAGCGATTTCTAGATGTTCAGGGTGGTCCCTGGGGCCAAGACGGTCTTAGGGAGTCTGCCTCGTTTCCCAGAAGCCCTGAGAAGTGTGTCGTCAAGGGCTTCTCAGACCCCCGAGGGTTTGGCAGCTACGGTGGTTTGAAATATACAGTAATTTCATGTTTCATTGGCGTCCTTCCCTTTGAGGGTGGGGTCTGGTCTCCTCTTCCAGGGCTGAGTCGTAAAAGGCTAACGCGGCCGCCACCATATTGGCTGCAACGCGAGCCCTTGGAAGCCTGAGCCACCGTGGACCGGGTCCCCCCTTGCTGTGAGGATGCCAGCCGGGGGGGGGGGGTCACCCCAGCCTCGGAGTCTCCCAGCCGAGGCCCTGGTGTTCGTGGAGCAGAGGCCAACCAGCCCTCTGTGCCTGTCCGAATTCCCGGCCGCAGAATCCGTGAGCGCCAGCAACCGTGTTTGAGGCCACCGGGCGCCGGGCTCGTTTGTTACGCCGCGCAGCTGTAGCAGTGCCTCCCCGAGTGCTTCTCGGGGTCGCGCTCACTGGGACCCCCCCCCACGCACGCCCTCCAGCTCCCTCTCCGCCCCTTCTGTGCGGTGGCCGCACAGGACGGCTCACGGGAGGCACCCCGCAGCCGGAACACCTGGGCTCAGAGCAGAGGCTCCTTTTTCTGTTCGCGGACTCGGGTGGGAGCGCAACGCGACGGCCCGACGTCCGTCCGCCGCCCTTTTGACCTCAGCCGTTACGCTTGCTGGTCGGTGGGAGGCCGCTGTGATGGCTCTAGCGTTTGAAGTGGCCTCATGGACTTTATGATCCTGCCGTGTGATGTGGGGAAACCAGGACGAGCTGCGAACGTTGCTGATACGAAGAGCCACGCGTTCACAGAACGGCAGTGAATGTGAGAGGTCCGTTAGCCTCACGTGTGTTCCCGGGAGGGCTGAGTTCGGGAGAGACAGGAAGGGTGAGGCCAGGGTTCCAAGGCCCACGGGTGTTTCCCAAACAGGCAGATGTGCCTGACGGTAGAGATACTTGGGAAATCATCCAGAAGGGCGGTACCTGCCATCGTAGACTTGGAAAGAAATTGCGTGATAGGTTATAAATCAACAAGGAGAGGTGATTCCTGGGTTCAGACCATCAGCGAAGGTAACCTTGGGCTCCTCTTTAGCAAAAACGGTTACAAGATTTGAGGGCTGCACGTCTGAACTGGTGACAGTCCTCTTGCTCTGATAAACAAACCTTCTTTTAAAGATACACATGTCTTTGTACAAGGAGAAGCTTTTGTCTCGTAAGCATGAAAGAAAGACTTCTGGAAGCGACTTCTGTCTTAGGATTTCACTTTACCAAAGAGGAAGTTGTTTTGTTCAGAGTCCGACAACAGGGGCGCCGGGGTGGCTCAGTCGGTTGAGCGTCCGACTCTTGATTTCGGCTCAGGTCGTGACCTCAGGATTCTTCGTGAGTTTGAGCCTCAAGTCCGGCTCCGTGCTGACAGCGTGGAACCTGCTTGGGATTCTCTCTCCCCCTCTCTCTCTGCCTCTCCCCTGCTTGTACTCTCATTCTCTCTCAAAATAAATAAGTAAACTTAAAAAAGAAAAGACAATAGGACAGCCACAGGCAAAGCTTTGAAAGTGGGTGTAAACCACACACAAAAATTGTGTAAAAGTCCCTCAAAACACATTATAGGTCTAGATGTGAGATGTAACACTGTAAAGCTTCTAGACAAAAACACGAGAGGAAATCTTCACGACCTGAGGTTAGGCAAAGAGTTTGTAGACGCGAGACCCGGAAAACAGATGGGAGAATTTGGGTTCATGAAAGGTAACGGACGAATGGCACTGTTGGAAGAATACAGAGACAAGGGGCGACCTGCAGAGAGGATAGTTGCAAATCACCTATCTGGCGACGGATTTGTGTTCGGAATCACAAGGACTGTCACTGTTCAACATGGAGAATAACCCGGTTAGAAAACGGGCAAAAGACGTAAGGAGACGTTTCGCCGAAGAGACACAGGGACGGCGGGCAGGCAGGTGCCGAGATGGAAGAAGATGTGCAGCACCCGCAGTCGGTAAGAAAATGCACATTAAAACCACAAGCCGATGGGGCGCCTGGGTGGCGCAGTCGGTTAAGCGTCCGACTTCAGCCAGGTCACGATCTCGCGGTCCGTGAGTTCGAGCCCCGCGTCGGGCTCTGGGCTGATGGCTCAGAGCCTGGAGCCTGTTTCCGATTCTGTGTCTCCCTCTCTCTCTGCCCCTCCCCAGTTCATGCTCTGTCTCTCTCTGTCCCAAAAATAAATAAACGTTAAAAAAAAAAAAAAAATTTAAAACCACAAGCCGAGCTGCCGCAGTCCTCCTGTTGGACTTACTCAACTGGAAACATTACCGACGGGGCTGAGCGTTGGCAAGGATGTGGAGTCACTGGAACTCTCGTCCGTGGTTGGTGGGAATGGGAAATGGGAAAGCCATTCCGGAAACAGGTTGGCAGTTTGAAAAAATAAAATAAATGTAAACGTACGCGAACCATAATGACCCAGCAGTCCTGCTCGTGGGTATTTACCCTGCAGAAGTGAAAACCCCTGTTCGCATGACACGTGTGTATGCGTGTTCGTGGCTGCTCCGTTCGTGGTGGCCCAGGCTGGAAACAGCCCGGATGTCTCTCAGGAAGTGAATGAGTAAACAGACCGGTACACCCATGTGATGGAATATTGTTCAGCAGTAAATGGAAAGGACTATAGATTGACCCACGCAGCCACTTGGAACGATCTCAGAGGCATTCGGCTTGGTGAAAAATAGTAGGTCGCAAAGGGTATGTTCTGTTTGATTCCATTTACATGGCATTCTTTAAAAGGCCGTAAAAGGCAACTACAGTGACGGAGAGCGTCGGTACATGCCAGGGGGTCAGGGCGAAGGGGAGGTGTGATGTAAAAGGATAAAGGAACGAACTTTTGGGGGCGGATGACGGAACTGCCCTGTATCCTGATTGTGGTGGTGGTAAGGTGAATCTATTCCTGTGCTAAAATTCCTGGAACTGTGTACCCAACAAAGGTCAAAGTTGGTCCAGATGATTGAAAAAAAAAAAAAAAGGAAAGTGAAAGAAACAAGTCTTCTAACTTCTTTTGTTGATGTGAGAGAGGCATGCGAACAGCTCCCTGCAAGGAAAACCTGTGGCAGCTGGTGGCCGAAGTGAAAGAGGTGAGGAAAAGAACTGGTGTAAAGGGTCCCAGCAAGGAGACACTTCTCTTTATGGTAGTCGCCAGGGCATGGTGACATCCCAAGCTTGTCTCCTGAAATATTATACAAAAAAAAACGCACGGAGAAATTAGAATGTCCCCACCTCCACAGGCATAAAAAATGGAATTTGATTTGGTTTCAAGAGCAGATTTGGAAGGGAAAGAGAAATTGCTTTGGGACCAGGAAACAAAGGCTTGACTTAAAGCGATGATGGAGTACCAGAAATTTGAAATTTTCGGATTTCAGCGCGCTGGGCAGAGATTTCACCGCAGGATTCAAAATTGGGGCTAATTAAGTTAGTATGCCCTGCTTAGAAAATTAAAGCGTAAACTTGATACTCTTGTGTGATTTGCAGAAAGATTTATCTCGAGACAGCGTGAAGACTTATCATTGGTATTTATACTGCTAATGATACTTAACGTGGGATGTCAGAAGTGTTCTGTACGTAGCTGCCGAAGCTGATTTCAGATAAGAATTCGGAGCTGAAGTTCCTGAACGAGAGGGATCAGTGATTCCCAGAAGTGCTGACTTACAGCTTGGGGACCTTTGGGAATCAGCGGGGCCCTTACGGAGGGGGCGGGGCTAAGGATGGCAGTCCGAAGTCCATGTCATAGAATGTCCTGCTAGCCAGTGAAGGGGAAAAACCTGTCTGTAATTCACGGAGCCTGGAACGTGATTTCAGCCCCCCAGTTGTTTTTGTATGCTTTGTACAGTTTTGAAATAGCCTGAAGGTTTCAGGCACGTATCTTGGGGCACATTTATAGTTGTGTCGTCTGGAACCTTAACAAGAGTTGTTCGCCCTTAGGAAGCCGACTTCCCTGGCTACGGTGGCCCTGGTGATGCTTGAGTGACATACAACGCACAGGAGTCAGTGCACATTTGTGCTGGTTGTGTTCAGGTGGTTCTGCATACGAGAACACAGAAGAATATACCTGTTCTTTGTCTGGGGTATCACCTAGAAAGGAGTGCCAGGAGTACTCCATTTAATGCCATGTTCTTTTCACTCCCAGCTGATTTATTGCAAGTAGGTGAAAGCTTTGACTGCCACATTCTACCTTCTGGAAGTATTGTACCTGAGTGCTTACACACTGAAACATACTTCATTTTAGTGCAAGTTGCTTTCCATTTATTTTATGTCAAAATTAGGGCTTTTTAAAATTAAAAAAAAAATATTATACATGAATATATTTGTTATCTATGGACCTCATTTCAGGATAGTAAAGGGAGTGTTGCAGAGGTTTATATGAAGGGAGGTTCTGTATTATAGAGCCAATGCTTAAGCACTGATACCTTGAGATAATTAATGTGAGTCTTTATACTTCTCCAAGTGTCACTTTATTCTTTCATTCACTCCCTATGTTTAAATATAGGTGATCGGTGGGATGTTCGTGTTCCCCTCAATTCATAGGTTGAAGCCCTAACCCCCTTATAGGGGTGCATTTGGAGATGGGGCCTCTAAGGAAGGGACTGAGGTTAAGTGAGGTCCTAAGCGTGGGCCCTGATCCGATAGCCTTCCTGTCCCTATGGGAAGAGACAACGGAGAGTGTGCTGGCTCTCTCTTCTTACTCAAAGAGATGTGTGAGCACACAACGGCAAGGGGGCTCTTACAAGCTGAGAGACGAGGCCCAGTGAGACCCCCTGGTGGGCACCTCGATCCTGGATGTCCAGCCTCCGAAAGTAGGAGAAATAAATGACCGTGGGTTTCGCCGCTCAGTCTAGTATTTCGCCAGGGCAGCCTGAACAGAGTCACACAGTCTGGCTGTCTTCTAGCTGATATAAATCGGCACTTCCGGGGGTGTTAGTGACAGCGAGCATGGCTGTTACCTGCCTCTGGGTGCTCTCGGCATTGAACGTGAGAGAAGGAACCCAGGACCACGAGAGTCCAGACCAGAGGTCTGAGCTCAGCCTGTTGGGTACAGGAGTTTCTTCCCGCATGGACTCCTCTGTTACACCCCTGGCTTCCTCTCCACCATCGCCTCTTACTGTCCTGCTGCTTGTCAACATAGCATTGATAACTGAACTGCAGTAGTGCTTGGCGAAGCTTCACTTTAAAAGAAAGATATTTATTTTTGAGAAGGGGAGCGGGGAGGGGTGAGAGAGAGGGAGACAGAGGATCAGAAGCGGGCTCTGCACCAACAACAGACTCTGTTGAGTTCGCGGGGCTCGAACTCACAGACCGTGAGATCATGACCTGAGCTGAAGTTCGGATGCCCAACCACTGAGCCACCCAGACACCCCACAAAGCTTCACCTTCTAATCAACTGAATATGCCGTAGAGAGAATTTTCCCCACAAACACACAAAAACCAGCTTTATATTTTTGTGTGTGTGACTGTAATAATAATTCATACGTAACCATGAAACGTTCAGTCGGTTTAGGAAAGGACGAAAAGAAACGAAAACGTTCATGAAATACCACTATAGAAAGATAGCCACTATTAACATTTTGGGGTTATCTTTCCATAACATTTGGGGTTATCTGTGAATGCCCAGACCACCTACCCGTGCATGCCGTATTTACACAGGCATATAATTTTACACTTTTGGGGGCCTGCCGATCTGCTGCTCTGTAAATTGCTTTTTAATCGTTTTTCATGGATGTCTTTGGCAGTAAATATGGATGGATATATAACATTTTAAATAGCTGCATAGAATTCCATTGTATGTCTGCATTATGATGGATGTAACTGGTCCCTACCTGATGGACTTTCAGGATATATATATATCTCCAAATACAATGCATATACTTTCGCTAAAAAGAAATAGCATTCCCATGCAGAGTTCTTGGTACACATCTCTGTCTCTTTTTTGGGGATCTTTTCATCAATCTGTGCTTTCCTTTTAAAAAACCGTTTTTGGGCCACACTGAAGGTACAGAAAAAGTACAGAGATTGAAATAAAAAAGACCCACACGGTCCCGAGATAGCTCTGTCAGATTCTCACATTTGACGTACTTCGGGTGGAAAAAAGAATGGAAAAATGGTGCCCCCCACCCCCCCGTATATACATTCCCTTTCTCTTCGCTGATAACCACTCTCCTGAATTTGGTGCTCATTTTTCCACACGTGTTTTATATTGCATGTGTATTTTTTCCATCAGTAACGTACAATGTTCTTACACGTTTTCAGACTTGACCAAATGGCGTCAATACAGCTAGTCCTTCAATTTGCTTTTCATGCCTTCTGCCACAACCTATCAGTTTTCTTCGTGGCAGACATTTCGTTTCCCCCAAATTTTCACTATGATGAACAACAGTCCTGCAAAGGATAGTCTTGGCCGAGTGTTCGGGTTCCCATGTGAGAATTTCTCTGATGATGATGAAAAGATTACCATTGTGGTTACATGGTAATGGCAGCACGCGAAAATTCCAGTTTTCCCCCCAGTTTTAATTTTTGCTCGTCCGGTAGATGTGAAATGCTATATTTTTGTGGTTTTTGTCTGTGTTTCCCTGATTACTAGAAAGGTTTTGTGTCTCTTCATACGTACATTGGCCATTAGGGTTTCTTTCCACCATTTTCCACTGACCCCTCTCCGCCATTTTAATGGTCTACGTGCCAGGCATTTCCTTCGTTGTTTATGTTTTTTTTGTGTCTTCTGTAAGCCTTCTTTCTTCATTCTAAATGGTTCTTGTATGTTTTTTTGTAGAATTTCTTAAGTGTGAAGGGTCTGTCCGTTTAGAATTGATGCCTGGGTAAGGTGGGAGGTGGTATTCTGGTACTTCTTTGTGTGATGGTAACCAGTGTTCTCGGGACCGTACACTATTTCATACTCCTTTCCCCAGGGGTGTGCAGTGCTTTCTGTCATAGTTTCCCTGTGTGCATGGAGGTGGCTTTAGGAGGCCTCTTCTGTTCCATTGGTCTGTTTTCCTTTCCCTGCACCCGTCCCCCCGTTGTAAGTACTGCTGCTTTGTGGACAGAGTCCTTCCCAACGTGCCCCCGACCTTTTCCTCTTCGCAGCCGTCTCAGCAGGCACCTGCTCAGTCTTGTTGCAAGCACGCTGATGATCCACTCAGCTGTTGGGAACGCTGAGGGCATATAGGGCAGTCAGCATGCGGGGCGGTTTGCTTGCGGCCTGTAGCACATTGTGAGCACAAGTCGGACCTTCTTCCACGTGGCCCATGAGGCGAAAATGTGTGGGAAGTACTAGTCCTCGCTGTCCATAGTTCTTCGACATTGCACCTCAGTTTGGAGGTCGTGTTTGTCACGTTCTCTGAAAACTCTTATTGGAATTTTGATCGGAGTGGCGCAGAGTTCAGTGTTCATTGAGGGAGTGAGTTCAGTTTGCGTTTTCCAAACAAATGCATTGCAAGTGTCAGCACTTTTCTTTTAGTTGACGAAGACTCGGTCCCAAGCGTCACAGAGCGTCCAGATGAGTGGTAAAACCCTACCCTCAAGCGGCTGACATCTTTGGAAGTGGACAGAACAGGGCAACAAAATATGGAAGGTAGAATACTGTGATTATCCCAAGGGATAGACAGACCCTTGGGTTAAACAAAGAACTCAAGAGGAGAAGAGACCGTATGGCCACTGTGCCTCTTATGATCACAGCTTTTGTGCCAGACGTTGTTTTACCCTCGGTCACTATTGTGATGCCTCCAAACGCTGTAACGAAAACTTCGGGTTTTAACAGGAGAGGGAACACATTTTCCTTTTCAGACGAGAGCTTCCCTTCCCTTTCCTTCCGGAGAGATTGTTAATTTGTTTTATATGTGAGTAATCCTGTAATAAAACTTGTCATATCATTAATTAAAAAGAACACATGCTGGGTCCCGAGGGAAATCAGTTTGATGGAGAAGAGTGTATTGTGAAGTTTTGAACAGGAGTGTCTTTTGGGCAACTTACCCATCCTCTGGACTGTTGCAGCCAGTAGAGGATGTGGGCGCCTGGCGGGTCTGTTATGCCCACAAATGGGGATGGCAGACTCGAATTACAGGGCAGTTTGTGTTTACGAAGTCCGCGATTGTCGCCTCCCGATGAAGACCGGCATTTGGAACTAGCATGACATAGTAAAGAATGTCGATTTGGACCCTGCCTCAGCCCCTCACCCCAGACCGAGTGGACTTCAGGACAGACTCTTGGAGCTTCAGTTTCCTCATCCAAAAAACCGGGGCTGATATTTACACTTCAGAATCTGGTGGTGACAATGAAAAGAAATCCCCGCATTGTGATGGGCCTGGCTCCAGCAGTCACGGCCTCTCCTTTTCTCTGGGATCATTTCTCTGACTTCTGGTAACGAGATGGTTCCTTAGAGAGATTGTCCTGGAAAAAAAAATCCAAGCAAAGAAGGTTTCAGAGTGTAAGCTCTTCTCTTCCATCATTGAAGACTAGTTCTCTCTTGATGTGTGGTCTGAATTGGGGACCAAGTGTCTTTAGCCCTCTGGCTCATCAGTGTGTTTCATTTATACCATGGGGCAAGACACCAGATAATATTTACGGAAAGTATTTCAAGTCTTTTGAGGAAGAAGTATAAAAAAAAAAGTGAGCCATTAATTAATTGTTAAGAGTCAGCAGCTCTACACTTAGGCATCTGGTTTGATAGGAAAGGAAAACAAATTCAGTGAGTTGAAATTGCCTGACATGTATGATAGCATATTAAAGTAATGAGGGCAATTCATCTTGCCAACTTGGAGTTGTCAAGCGTTAGTCTCTCTCTCTGTCTCTCTCGGCACCTCGTCTAATTCCTACGCTTCATATATTACAAAAAATACACCACCAACGATAAACAACACAGAATTTCAGGACATACCTAAGCCAGATACTTGTCACTCTTAGGATTTCTTAAGACATCCAGGCACAGGTTTCCCTTCATTGAGAATGTTCTTTTCCCCAAGGTCAAGGTTGACTAAAGAACAGCCGTGCTTCCGTGCAAGTTCTCTCTGGGACCCCCCTGTTGGCAAATTCTAACGGCGTTGAGTTTTGCGTTTTGTATTTAGCCCCCCCGAACGAGCAAAGATAGTGCATTTGCAGACACGGAGGACATAGTTGCTGCTAGATTTTGATGAACGATTATTTGGACAGTTCTTAGTTCTGCGTTCTTATATCGGGGCTACTGAAATTGATGATTTTGGCTTAGTACCTTTTTTTTACAAGCCGACTTATATTTTTCATTCACATGTTGATTACTTTGTCTCAAAATTCTGTGGCACACAGTTACCAGGATGGTTCAATGTATGCGAATCAATGGATGATATGCCACATTCATAGGTTGAAAGATAAATATCATGTAATTATCTCAGTAGATGCAGAATAGAGCATCCTAAATACTCGGCAAATTGGGCGGAGAAGGAATGCACCTCAACCTGAATTAAAGGCCACAGAGGACAAGCCCACGGCCAACATTGTACTCAATAGCGCGAGGATGGAATCTTCTTTTAAGATTAGGAAAGGCATTGGAAGTCCTAGCCAGAGCAGTCGGGCAAGGAAAAAGAAATAAAAAGCATCCAGATATGAAAAGAAGAAGTGACGCTGTTGTTGTTTATAGAGAATATGATTATATCCATAGAAGACCCGAAAAACTCCCCCCAAAAGCTGCTGCACATAATCTGTGGATTCAGTAAAGTTTCAGGATATGAAACCAGCACACCCAGATCAGTTGTGTTTCTATACAGCGCCAACCAAACGTCTGAAAAAAAAAATAAATAAAACCATCCCATTCACAATAGTGTCCAAAACAAGACACTCAGGAATGACTCTGACGAAGGAGGTGAACGACCTTGTACCCCGACAGCTGCAAGACCTTGATGGAAGAAACCAAAGAGACACAAATGGAAAGCTACCCCATGTTTATGGATTGGGAGAATGATATTGTTAAAATGTCTGTGTTGCCCAAAGCCATCTGTAGATTTCAGTGACGTGTGGGGTTTAAAAATGTCTTCTGTGCACGCGGTTCATGAGTCCGCAAGGGGCACTCTTCTTCCGGCTTCCTCCGATTTTGTCTTCTAACCACGCATCTTTATGACTCCGCTTTGGTTGATTGGGCTTCCTCACCATCCTGTAAATGTGCCAGGTTTTCATTTACGTTCCAGAGCGTTCGCACGGCCTGTGCCTTCTGCCTGGAACACTCTTCCCCCGGATGATTGCTCACTCTCACTGCCTTTAAGGCTCTGCTGAAATGTCACTCTCTCGGCGGGCCCTTCCTCACAGTGGACAAGTATAACCTGGCCCGCCCCGGCAGATTTTTAGCATTTATCACTGCCTGACACTCAGCATATTTGCCAGCTGAAGTTCCTCTCGCCCAGCCCAGAATGCGAGAGTGTGAGAACGAGAGCATTCGCTGGTTTGCTCGCTGTGATTCCCTCAGCGTCTACGCTGTGTATTTACTAGAAGAAAGATTGACTAGACATTCTCTGATTGGTGTGTCGTATTATGGCTCAAGACCATGTTTAACGGAGTCTTTGTGTTAAACTTTTGCTAATGGAAGGTAAATATTTAGCTCATTCAGGTCCTAAAATTCATGCCTGAGCCAGAGTACCTGCCTAAAATCTGACGATTTGGCTGTTGAGGGTTCAGGCATTTTTTTTTTTTTTTTTTTTTTTTTTTTGTTGGTGGGAGAGGATTCAGACATTTCTAAGTGGGCAAAAAAAAAAAAAAAAAAGACTTTTCAACATTGTGGGAAGCACAGATAACACTTATAAATACCTAAATAGATCTGTAGTGTGCTTGTTTTAAAATTCCACGAAGATAATATCGCACTGTGGTGTCCTTTGACTTAGTTGTTGATCCTCAGGGATTTTATACCAAAATCAAGTATCTTTTCGGCCACAGATACATTTTTGTCTTCTGCTTCATTCTCACCAGGGTCCTTCATGCATCTTCTTGTGAATTTAACAGCATTTGGAACTTAATATTTGGCGTAGTTTCGATTTGTAAATTAAGTATTTTTCTTACGCAGGTTAGTTTCCACGAGGATCTGACTCTGATCTTTTACATTCTACCCCCCCGTTGATAGTGGATTGCTGATACGTACATTTTTATTTTGGTTTCTGGCGATGGGGTCACGAGACCATCCCCGTACACACGTTTGTTTCAACTCTGCCCTGATGTTCTGTGGTGACAGCACTGCTCTGGGACTGCCCGGCTCCGTCAGCCGAGACTCTGCACAGTCACAGCACGTAGGCTCTGGAATTTCTTGTGCTTCCAGATTACTGGGGAGCGAATGCTGTTTCTTCCACTTTAAGCAGCGTGAGGCTGCTTTGTGGTGACAAGGCTTCCAGGAACTGCTATTCAGTCGTGTTCAGGTTCTCATCCCCTTGGAGTTTGAAATGGCTAACTTCTCTGGGAGAGCAGCATTCATATTCTGAAGAATCGGCAGAGCTCTGCTGAATGGCTGTGTATTAAGGACAAAGGTTGAAACACTACGTACTCTTAGCAGTAGGAGTGATAGGTCCTAAGGCAGCAGTCTTCGAGGAAGGGCGGGAGGGTTTTAGAATCATGTATGAGACATACTCCCTTCCAGATGACGGTTGCCTCAAAGATACCCCAAACAACAGCACCCCCCCCCCGAAATACACACAGCCAGGTCATAATAATCAGAATGCGGATATCTAATCGTGTGAGGATGCAAAGATTAGGTGAAGGTGTCGTAACTGCCTGGGCATCTATATGACCTTAAAGGCTACAGTTCGGACCAATGAGTAGAAGTTCCTTTGGGGACAGTGTAAGTAAGAACTTTTTAGTGGTTGGGGGAATAAGAGCAGTAAATTTCCAGTTACTCCGATTGTTGAGATGGACATTGGGTTATCAGAAGTCAATGTCAAATGGATGGCTAATCTAGAAGATTGATGACTGTTAGACTTTTTTGACTGTGACTCGGCACACAGCCACCCTCACTCAGTCACTCGCTCACAACACAAATATTTCACAACACAAATAGTTCATTGCATTATCTTAAGAGCTCAAGAGAAGGTGTTTCAATTCAAGTCTATCCCACTTCTGGCTGCCAGGCAGAGGGGGTTTCCTCTTACTCAGCCCTTTCATTCCATTAAGATCTTTAATTGATTGGATGAAGCCCACCACACACTGGGGAGGGCAATCTGCTTTATTCCTAAAGCACTGATTTAAATGTGAACCTCCTGTAGGGGCACCTGTGGAGCTCAGTTGGTTAAGCATCCGACTCTTGATTTTGGCTCAGCTCATGATCTCGTGGTTCGTGGGATCGAGCCCCAAGTTGGGCTCTGTGCTGACGGCTCAGAGCCTGCTGGAGATTCTCTCCCTCTCTCTCTGCCCCTACCCCGTTAGTACAGTCTCTCTCTCTCTCTCTCTCTCTCTCTCTCTCTCTGTCTCTCTGTCTCTCTCAACATAAATAAACTTAAAAAAAAAAAGCTTTACATTAATCTCATGTAGAAACAGCCTCACAGATACACCCAGAATAATGTTTGCTCAAACGGGCACCCTGGGCCCAGTCAGATGAACCATCACAATGTATCGTGACATTTTACTCTTCTGTGCCGGAGAACTGGGTCTGGTTCTTTATGCGTTATTTAGGTAAAATGCCCCTGCCTTTTCAAAGAGCTCTCATCACAGGAAGGCTGGGACAATAAACTCACATCTTACAGCAAGTGTCCTTGAGACATAAATCCCTGAGATCCTATAATCATTAAAGAAATCCAGCGGGTAGGGCGTGCACATTTTTAAGAAGGATCTCTCATTTTGTTTGTATAGTTGCCTGGAGCGTTTGCACTACGTGGCGATAATGCAGTGGGGCAGACTTGTGGCTGTTAGCGTTTGGCAGATTTTTCTTTAGCCATACACGGGCTGGCAGCTAAAGTTATTCTGCAACCGGGCAAGTGAAAACTGCTAGAAATTGCTCCATGTTAGTATCTTTGGGTAGTTCTGTGTATCTACCTTTCGCTTAAGGACCTATCTCTGTTTTTTTTTCTGTTGAAGGTCAATGCTAGTTTGGAATAAAGAGTAAAACCTAATGGATAGACAGCGATTCTGCATTAGGCTTTTACTAAATGTTCTGTCGTATGTCTGTTTGAATCCCATAGTAATTTTAATGGGGTTCAGGGGAATTTTTCTTTTTTTTCTTTTTTTTAAAAAATTTTTTTAATGTTTATTTATTTTTGAGACAGAGAGAGACAGAGCATGAATGGGGGAGGGTCAGAGAGAAGGAGACACAGAATCTGAAACAGGGTCCAGGCTCTGAGCTGTCAGCACGGAGCCCGATGCGGGGCTCCAACTCACGACTGCGAGATCATGACCGAGCCGAAGTTGGCCGCTTAACCGACTGAGCCACCCGGGAGTCCCGATTTTTTAAAGTTTATGTATTTATTTTTGAGAGAGACTGAGAGAGAGCGGGGGAGGGGCGGAGTGAGAGGGAGAGAGAGAGAGAGAGAGAGAGAGAGAGAGAGAGAATCCCAAGCAGGCTCTGCACTGTCAGCACAGAGCCCAGCTTGGGGCTTGATCCCATGAACCATGAGATCATGACCTGAGCTGAAACCAAGAGTCGGACACTTAACTGACTGAGCCACCCAGGTCACCCTCATTTTTTTTAATAACAAAATAATAAAAATTAAGACAATCGATAAATACATAGAGGAAAAATTAACGTTCTTCTTCTGCTTTAGAACTCACTTGTCAGAAATAGCTGCTGAGACATGTACATTTTTCTAAATATTGCTCTGTTTTGATTCAGCTATGTTTCTGGAGATATTTTAAGGTAGAAACCAAAGTCACAGCACTGTGGTTTTACTTCCGAGACTTGCTTCATTCTGCTGAATCGTGGCCACCTTCACGCCTTGCAGATCGAGCTCCTTGTGGGTGGGTGGCCTAATTTATTTAGTGAGCGTGTAGTGTCTCCTCTGAGTTTGTCTGTTTCATCCACGGTGCTGCAGTGAGAACAGCTGTATTATCCTCCCTGCCTCGTAAAATTTCATTTTCTTGATGACTTCTAAGACGCAAAGTTTCTGCGCTCGGCAGGGTTGTGGTGTGAATGGTTGATTGCAGGGTGATTCTCTCAGGTTTACTGGCTTCGGGTTATTTTTGGGGACAGAATGCACTGCTCTGTGCAGGTCAGTTCTCCAGGGTGGACCAAATGCTCTTCATCGTCCCGTTTTCTGCCATTCGATGTGGCCAACCCTGAACCGACCCCAGAATTTTGGCGTGTCTATGCCGTTTGCTCTCCAGTCCTTTGAATGCTGTCTTTCTTCTTCTGAAATTAGGTTATGTAGCACGTTTACCTGGTAAGTAATTAAAATCTCCGTTTCAGGGCTTTATAATTAGCCATGGGGAAAAAAATAACCCCAGTCTGACTTTCTACTCTGTGAGGTTCAGTAAATATCATTTTGATATGCTGACAGCCCCGTATGGAGACAGCTACCAGCTATAAACTCAACAGACCGTTAAGCTTCGAACAGAAGTATCACAGCAGTTCCTCTGTACTCATTTGCTAATTATCGATGGGTACTTATGTAAGGCTATACAGCTGAAGCGTGAGGCTATTTTTGGCCTCTTGTCCAGGATATAGGACCTAGGGCAGAGTTCCCAGGTTCCCACATTCTTCTTTCCTTTATTTGATCTGTTTCACTTCCAGCTTGAACACTCCCATTCATCCCAATCTTTGCTGCTCCATTGTCCTTTGTATCTTACGACAGAGCGGGCCACGGTCTTCTGAGTTCCTCAAGGACTTGTTTCCAGCTCCAGGAGCAGGCTGGCTGCTTTGGAAAGTGGTCACAGCTCCTTTAGATGACCAGCGCCCCATGTTTGTGGTGAATGTGTCGGCGGCCTGAAGGAAAGAGTGTAGTTTGCTTCACGGTTTATGCCTTCAGGACAGTCCACCTTTCGTTAAGTGATTTCATAAACCAATTCTGGGCCAGGGAAATGAAAAGATTTTTGCGAATGATTTCTACCATGAAAAGAAGTAATTTGAATGGGTAAGCCGCTAAAGCCTTTCTTGGACTGTCCGCTCACTCCAGCACTTGACATAAATCCTTTTTTAAAGGCATTAAAAAGCGCTATGACAAGTGTAGTTACGGTGGATAAATTTAGCTCCCGTATTTTATCTACATAATCTGATTGTAATTTATATATCTGCAGCCCAGATAAAGCACAGCCATTTCTTATTACCAGATTTTTCTTGTTGTCAACATGACGTGAGTGGGATATTGGCTTTAACTGAAGGGTGGTGATTAATCATAACAGCTTGCGGAGAGATCGTTTATTGCTCTGTGTGGCTGAGCTACTCCTGGCAGAGCTGTGAGTCAATCAGGATAAACCCAGGTGGGTTAGTCACTCTTGGATGACGGCGGATGATGTGATGGATTTATTAGTCGAATTCTCTTTTAAAAATCACTTCCCATTCTCAGCAGGTGGATTTGCAAATAGAAACATTCCGAGTCACCGTCGATGGGAGAGTCTGTGAGTTTGCAAAGTCGAGTGTAGCCGGCTGAAACGTCACAATAAATGGCCCGTCTTTATGTCACAGTAATAGCGGCTGGAAGTGTTTAGCTCGGGATTCCTCTTGTTAAGGGCAAAGAGGGCAGTTATGTAATTCTTGGTGATTCAGGTGTTTGGTAGGCCAAGAAGGAGATGTTCACCCTGCGAGGAACCACACGGATAGTGTCAGGGGGGTTTACCTTTTGCTCCCCCGCCACGGAGCACTTTGTAACGCAGGCTGACATCCTTCTTACACCAAAGCTGCCTGTGGCCTACCGTTTTCCTCTCCAGGGTTGGTAGTATGTCGTCAGGAAGTGCACAGCAACTTAATAAATCCAAGGAAGGTGCATTTATGAAAAAAAAGTAAGACCGAGTCTGCCCAGATTAAATGCCAGAGATTCCTGGGTTATCCTTCCTTTCCATCCTTTGCACCACTTTTTCTTCATGAGGACAGATTGCGAGCGGGCTACCTCATTACAGTATCGAGCGCGTAAAATGTTACGCCAGTAGATTACCCTTTGTAACTTTCTACCCCATTTGTTGCTTGGGGAAACTGGACAGTGAGGATATTCTCCTTTCCAGTTGGAAAGGTAAGGCGCACTGCAAAATGGCACGCCGTCGCTGTGGGCGCAGGATGGCCAGCAGTTGGAGTAGGCATCTTGTGGCATTTGAGTTCTCACCTCCTGGCATTTGTAGCAGATCTTGAACTTGTCCCTCCTTGGGAATTTCTCTCTGGTCTGGAATAGCACGATGTGCTTTCCATGCCTCAAATGAACCTCTGGTATTTGGCTAGACAGCAGTGACATCGTTAAATAAATTTGATTGAAACTATTTACCAGTTGCTCTGTCTAAACCAATGATTCTTAACTGGGGAAGATTCCCCCCCTTGGGAACATTTGGCAATACCTGGAGAAAATTTTTATTGTCACGATGGCGGGACATAAATTTTTTGTTGCCACAACCCAATACCTCTTGGGTATTATTGGCATTCGTTGGTAAGGTCCAGGGATACTGCTGAATATCCTACATTGTGTAGAACAGTTTCCCACGACAAAGAATGATCTGTTCCCAAATGTCATTACCCCTGAAGTTGAGAAACCCTGGTGTAAACTGTCAATATCTCTCCTCTTACCAACAGCATATTTAGGCCTTTGGGCGTTTACTCATTTTCCTAGCTGAATTACCGTTGGTTCTTCATCGTTACAGACCTGTCCCTTTTGTTGAAATGATGACTGTGGATGGAAGAAGCTGCAGGAAGTTTAAGGAATTATTATTGTAATCTGAGAATAAAGTGAGAATCTATTTTCTTTTATAAAATATATTAGGGAAATCAGGGTAAACCTATAGGGTGTGAGTTGCTGTGACAGGGCAGATAACATGCAGTCTCAGAAGCTTGATATGATCCAGTGTAATTGTATTTCTCTCCTCACAGTCCAGTGTGGGTTGGCAGGCAGCCTTTGCTGTGTGCTTCCTTCGTGGACCCAGGCATTTTCCGTCAGGTGGCCCTGCTGTTTTCATAAGGTCATGTCCTCGCTGCATTCTGTGGGCAGAAGGGAAAGAAAGAGCCTAGAGGAGGCACAGCCTCACTTTAGGTCGAGTACAATGAGTCATGCAACCCTCCAGATGCAGGGGACCCACTAAGAAGAGGGGCAGAGCTGCTGAGGACTAGCCGTGGACCTCAGGGAACAGTGGTGGCTGCACATTGCATGCAGGCATCTGGGTCACATTGCATCCAGGTTCCTGGATTCCCCAGGGAACCGAATTCTGTTGCAGTTAAGTGTGTATCGAATATTAGGCAGCTGATGAGATCGTGATTCTCTAGAAGAGGACCAGACCTGTAATACGTTAATAATAGGTGCTGATCGGTCAACGATTATTTATGAAGTCTCTTTAGATTTTTCGATGGATCGCATACAGTTGCTTCTTCGAAATACTTTTAGAACGCCTTTGTTTTTTTTTTTCCCTTTGTGAAAAAGAGTGTCATTAAATGTTGAGCTGATGGCTTTATTTATTCCTAGAGTAAGATATAGGATGATGAAATTTTCTATTATTATTTATTATTTTGTATACAAAAATCAGGATTAATGAAGGAGGAAACATAGTATAAAGGGGTAAGTTTCTTTAGGTACTCAGCTTCTTTAGAGAATATAGAAGTATTCTGGTTTTCGATTTCTTCTTGAGTCAGTTTTGCACACACATTGGTTTTTTAGGAATCTGTGCATTTCATCTGTATTTTAAGAATGTTGGCAGAAGTTGCTCATATTGTCATATTACCTTATTTAAGTTCTTTGTCATTTGTAGGTGTAACATTTTTTATTCTTGACATTCTTCGTTTTTTAAAAAGCAATCTTTGCAGGCGTTTGTCAATTTTATTAGCTTTCAAAAACCAGTTTTAGCCTTGTGAATGCTCTCTGTGGTTCCTGTTTTGTTTTGTTTTTGGGTGCTTTAATCTATTTCTTATTTTTCTGATTTCTAAGATTGAGTCTTAGCTCATTAATTTTCAACCTTATCTTTTTACATAACTGCTTTCAGGTTATAAAATTTCCCTTAATTTCTCACATTTTAATATGAGAGTTCTATTCATTATCCTGACATTCCAGGTATTTTTTAATTTTTGGTGTGATTGTTGTGTGTAGTCAATGTTCATTTAGATTTATTCCTATCTTTACCACTTTATTTTCTTGTAATTCAGTTTTACATCTTAGATCTTCCTTCTGGGATCCCTTTCCTTTTGAAAAAGGTATGTTCTTCAGAATTTCCTGTAGTTGGTGGGGGCGGGGCCGTTGTTGATAAACTCCGCATTTCTTTGTCACAAAATGTTTTCGTTTCTCTCATACCACCAAGAAGTATTTCTGCTGTGTATATAGTGCCGAACGGACAGGTATTTTCTAGTAGCACATTGACAGTGTGATTCTGTTGTCTTTGGCTTTTTAATGGTTGCTGAGACATCGGTTGCCAGACTAATTATCATTCTTTTCATGACAATCAATCTTTTCCCCTCTAGCTCCTTATAAAATTCTCCTTATTTCTGGTGTTTTGTGGTTCCACTATAATGTTTCTCAAAGTTTTCTTTTTATTACTTTTTATTAAATGTATTATTTATTTTTGTTGGGCTTAATTGGGTTTACTGATGTTGTGGATTCTTACTTGTTATCAGTTCTGAAAAATTCTCCATTATTTTATCTTCAGATATTGCCTCTTCCCCATTCCCTCTTTTTCTTTTCTTCTTAGCATTCCAGACAGATTTCTCATAGACCATATCCTCCACATTGGTTAATTTTTCTCCCATATTTTCATCAGCCTCTGCTGCAGATGTTCTTGGTCATTTTTATAGGGTCCTGTGCCTTGCATGACACAAGAGTTTGGGGCACCAACCCCCAGTTAGGGGCACTGACTTCCCATTTAGTTGCAAATACATACAGGCTCCCCAGAGCCTAACTACTGATAGCTTAGGGTTGGCCAGAAGTCTTACTGATAAACATAAAGTTGACGAACACATATTTTGTATGTTTTATGCATTATATGCTGGAAAAAATACCTGTGTGTAAGCGAGCTTGTGCATCTTGAACCTGTGTTGTTCGGGACTCAGCTGTAATACCAACATCTGAAATCTTTAAGGTCTGATTTTTTTCTTTTTATCTTGTTAATGAACATTGTATGTTTTGGCCCTTTTCTGATTGGTCAAATAGAAGCAATGAGGGGTACTTCCTTATAATATTATTGTCAGGACTCACCAGATAAATACGTGTCCTAAATTCTGGGGAGTGGTTCCTAGTGAGCTCTTAAGAGATGTTACCCAATGTAACAATAGTGCTCATAATAGCAACGATCGTTACTGTTGAGTGATGATTGATGGTGAGCTCATATCTTCTTACACTTTGAGAGGTCTTCAAATGTTGGGCTGCAGACGGAACAGATTTGTGTTTGCTTCTGTCAGACAATAACCCACTTTAATTAAATGTTCGGCCTTCGGGTGTTTTGGACGACTGGGTTGCACGGGCTGGTTTGTGGTTATGAATTCTCAGGGGATGTTTCCTTTTCCTCCCACTCACACCCGCCATCAAAGTCAGCGCCAAGGTTTTGCCCAAGATGGCTTCCCGCAGGCCCCTGGCGCGAGGTGGTTATTTCTGGTCATTTCCGGTTCCTCCTCCCGCCCAGGATGTAGCCCCTGGAGGTGTGCGCCTTGGGGCTTGGCTTCCGGGGGAGAGTCGGCTGTGGACGCTGTGCAACGCATGGGCCTTGGTGCCTGTCGGCTGTCTGGTTCCACCACAAAGCTGTTGCAGTGAGTCGGGCAAATGCCCTGCCGGGAAGTGATGGTCTCCCCGCTGCAAGCTTTCATCTAGATTTTTGCTTTCAGCAGACGTTTGGGTTCTGAGCGTTCCTTACCTTTTGCCAGCTCATTAATCCATTTGACTCACACTTTAAAAAACAAACATTTGTTAGTTATTTTCCATGCAAGAGTCGGGTTATCTTCCCCAAACCACTGCAGATAGATGTTTAGGACTATTTTTTGAATGTGTGACTCGTCTTTAACTGAGGGCCGCCGGCTCTTTTTATGTTGCCGAATTCCTCTCACTGGGCAGACCTGGGTGACAGTCATGCTCAAAGCCGTGCTACGGATGTGGTGCATCTTTTGGAGCTTTGCTTTGAACGATGATTAATAATGTAAAGCATTCTTTTTATGTTGTGTTAAAGCAGATACAGACCTGCGGCGAAGTAGCAAGCGAGGTTTCCTTGGATATTTTGAGTAGAACTCGTGAGAGCACAAGGAAATGTCGCCCTGGAGTGTGCTGTCTTTACTACTCAGTGGGAGGGGGCTTCTGGATGAGGAGACAGGGCTGGTGATTTCTGTTGGTGGCCCCTTACCCCGCCCCCCCCAATAAAAATGGCGGGCTCCTTTAGCTGGAACTAGGGTAACAACACTCTCCATGATGATCTGCCAGTTGAGAACATTGCACACGATGTCCCCAAGTGGTCACGTTGTTCTCTTTTTCCCTTCTTTGTCATTGTTTTATTTATTTTTTTAATTTATTTTGAGAGAGAGAGCTCACGTGTCGTGCTCATGAAAGTTTATTTATTTTGAGAGTGAGAGAGAGAGAGAGAGAGAGAGCGCTCACGTGCATGCTCATGAGTAGGGGAGGGGCAGAGAGGGAGAGACAGAATCTCAAGCAGGGCAGAGCCCACGTGGGGCTCGGACTCAGCAACCGTGAGATCGTGACCTGAGCCGAAACCAAGAGTCCGATCGATGCTTAACCGACTGAGCCACCCAGGCTCCCTGTCATTAATTTTCCATTATTTTCTCTTCCTCCTCCTTTTCTTTTTCCCTTCCTGCTTCACTCTTTGGACCTTTTCTTATGGATTTTTTTTCTGTTTGTCACGACTGTTGGCCTGTATGAGTGGAGGGTCATCGTTCATTATGATAATACTTGCTTTAAAGCATTTCTTAATGTAATGAAGCACAGGCTTTTTCGGACCGGCGCTCGCCCACCCCTCTGCTACCTGCTTCCTCCGGAGCTCCCCCCGCAGGAACCAGCCCAAGGTCTCTGTTACAGGCAGTAGTTAGGCTCCGTGGGCCATCTGGTCTGCGTCACGCTGCTCACTGTCACGCCCTGAGAACAGCCAGAGGCTTCCGAACGAGCGCGGCCCTGTCCAGCACACCGCGCCTTATTGATGGGACACGCACGTTTGAATTTCACATAATTTTCATGTCACGCGCTGCTGATTCTTCCAGCCATTTAAAGGTATAAAAATCATTCTTGGCTTGTGGGTGGTAAAAACACGGGTGGTGGGAAGGATGTGACCCGGAGCCCTATCTACCTGTCACCTTAGACGTGCTCTGTGACATTGTCGGCTGCTCAGGTCCTTTCAGTGGCTTCTTTTTGACCCCATCGGTCACACTTTGCATCTTCATAACGTTAAGATACAGGTATGTTTCAATAAACGTTCTAGTGCCCATCATGAAATACCGATTTTTTTTTTTTTAATTTTTTTTTTTTCAACGTTTATTTATTTTTGGGACAGAGAGAGACAGAGCATGAACGGGGGAGGGGCAGAGAGAGAGGGAGACACAGAATCGGAAACAGGCTCCAGGCTCTGAGTCATCAGCCCAGAGCCTGACGTGGGGCTCGAACTCACGGACCGCGAGATCGTGACCTGGCTGAAGTCGGACGTTTAACCGACTGCGCCACCCAGGCGCCCCTGAAATACCGATTTTTAATCAACGTACACGGGGTTTCTAAGTCAGTTGGGAAATGCATCAGTTGTAACTTATCTGCAATACATACAGACGAGTAAACAAATGAAATATGTCAAATGTAAATAATAGCGAAGGCTATTTTCTTTCACACCCTACTCAGAATCATGTGTGTTGGTAACCGGGCAGCCCTTAGCAACTGTTGCCTTTGGTTTCTCCATACTCTCTCCTTTCCGGAATTTCTTTTTGACATAGATAAATGGAATTAAAAATGTTCTTGGGGGTGCCTGGGTGGCTCAGTTGGTTAAGTGTCTGACTCTTGATCTCAGCTCAGGTCATGATCTCATCGTTGGTGAGATCGAGCCCCGTGTCAGGCTCCGTGCTGAGAGCATGGAGCCTGTTTGGAATTCTCTCTCTCCCTCACTCTCCACCCCTCCCCTGCTCCGTCTCTCTCTCTCTCTGTCTCTTAAAAATAAATAAATAAACTTAAAAAATTGAAACGTTCTTAATGGTAGATGGCACTTCTATGATATTTAGGCATAGTTCAAAAGCTTTTCAGTGTATTTTACATATGTAGGCTTTTATGTTGCCCTGGCAGGCCAGGCCTCTTGGCGACTTTGCTATTGCTCAGAACACGTTAGCGATTTATTAATAGACCCTTGATGTAAAACTGGTTTGTGGGACACCTGTGGTTAAGTGCCTGCCTTCAGCTCAGGTCATGTTCTCGCAGTTCGTGAGTTCGAGCCCCACATCCGACTGCGCTGACAGCTCAGAGCCTGGAGCCTGCTTCAGATTCTGTGTCTCCCTCTCTCTCTCTGCCCCTCCCCTGCTCACACTCTGTCTCTCTCTCTCAAAAACAAATAAACATTAAAAAACTGGTGTGCAAGTTGAGGGCTCCCTGTAACTGTCACAAGAAAACCAAGTCGTCTAACGAGTGATTTGTTCCTGCCGCTGCTCGAGGACCACAGCGGCAGAGAGCCTCTCTGTGGCCCCTGCTCCTCTGTGACAGCAGATATCGCTGATGCTCTTGGGTCTGTGATATCCTGGCACTTTCTGTCGGTACAGGCAGGATCCTCACGAACGGGCAGAAGAAGGAACAGCGATGAGGGAAGAATGGAACGATACTGACTTTCTGCATTCCCGTGCCGTCTTACTCCTACCGTGGCCAGACGAGACGGGTTCCTGTCCAGCTCTTCCCCGGGCCTGTGCTTATATCACCACTCGTAAAAATCACCCTGAGATGATGGCAGTGAAAAGATTCCATTTCTCTTTGTATCCGTGAAGAAATAGTCTAAAACTGGAAGAGTTGTAACTAGGAAAGGTTACTCGAAGAGGCACACACATTTCCAGATGAATGCCATTTGGGGCTGGTTTTAAATCTCAGCGGTTCACTGTGTCAGGGCTATTGAAATACTGGGTAAAGTGACAAAAAATCAGCAAGAGCTTTTGAGTTTTTGACAAGTCAATTCCAGGCTGTCGTGAGAGTAAATGTTTAAATAAGGTCCTGTTGCATTATCTACTCCCTTCTTTTCAGATCTCAAATTATCCGATCTTCTCCCCGTGGAAGGAATAATGGTTGCAAAATGAGCAGGAAATTTATTCCTCTCTACTCATCTGGCATAAATTGTTTGCCCCACATACGTTGAAGAATTACTGCTTCCAAGGCTGATGTGATAGTTTTTGTGTTGTTAAACAGCTATAAATCTCATCTAATACGGTCTCTGCCATAACAGGAAGAAAACCGTAGGTTAATATCTGTTATGTTTCATTGCTTAAAAATAACTGTTACTGGTAAAACTCCATTTTTACAAACATAATTTGATCTCGCATAATTGATAGAAGAAAATTTGGGGAACCTGTCCAGGCTCTGTTTACAGCTGATTTTTTCAAAAACTACCACGTGCAGTGATCCAAACGAATTCTGTTTGTGTAATAAAGAGGCCAGAGTTGATAGTGAGCTCTCAGAATGAATTACCGACAGTTACAGAAGCAGCATTTTTTTTTATACCTATTCTGATCCTTTTGCAAAATTGAAATATTTTGCGATAGGCTATCATAGCATTTTTGGGGGGTTGGTTTGTTTTAAAAATCCCAGAAGACAAAACCTTAGGGGCTTATTTGAAATTTCCTGTTCAGTTACTGAAGGTCTTGCCAGAGAGAGGGGAGAAATAGATGCTGAAATATTCCTACGTTTAGGGCGGCTCCTGCCTGCAGACCAGCACGGCTATTGTTTCAGGTACCGAAACTGCTCAGCTCTTTCTTCACTGGGGAGGGAGAGCCGTGCCATAATTTTGGTTCTTTCCGGACAGTTTCCTTTTAATTACGAGCTGATTTATGGTTTTGATTCACGATTCTAGCATTATGGAATGTTCCTTGCAATTAATCACCTTCATTAGACTTTTTTTTGGTCATAGCTACAAAAATCGAGCCAGCTAATTGCCTGAGTGTCTCTGTTTTTGGAATAGTCATTGCAACTCCTGCTTGTCATGTGCGGGAACTTCACCCGGGTGACACCCAAGGGTCAGGGTTCCACGTCACTGCCCGCTTTCGAGCTGTGAGCTCTTACTCAGCTGTGGTTAAGCTAATGAATAGTAATCAGTTCCCACAGTATCCCTAGTGAGTCAAGATTGATACAAACTGAGCTCATTACTGAAGTGTTTCTCCCGCATGAGTAGAAGAGGGAGGGTGTCTGGAGTCCTTATTTTGGGGGTAGACCATCTCTTGTCTCAGTGGGAGCTGTCTCTCTGGGACCAGGCTCTCCCCCTGCTCCCCCGACCCGTGTTCCGTCCCCCGAGTCCCTGTGGAAGTTCAGTGGAAGTTCTAGTCCACAGAACTATAGCAGATTGGTTCTTGAGAACTCCACCCTGGGCCAGATTCTGAAAGCAATTTGGAACCACTGTGTTTTTGCCGCTTTGGTAGCGTAGGGCTGTTGAGATAGATTCCGCTGTCAGTGGGCGGCCTCGGAAAGAAGCAGGGGTGAGGACCCTTGAAGGAGGGAGGCATGACGGAGACGCCAACTTTTTTTTTTTTTAAGTTTATTTATTTAATAAATAAACGAGAGTGGGGGAAGGGCAGAGAGGGAGGGAGAATCGCAAGCAGGCTCTGTGTGGCTCGATCTCACGAACATGAGATCATGACCTGAGTTGCCATCAAGAATCAGACGCTTAGCCAGCTGAGCCCCCCACGCGCCCTGCGTTACCTTTGGACAAACTGCCTGAATTCTCTGCTTCCGGTTATGTGAGATCAAATGATGATCCTAAAAATGAAGCTTTCCTAGTAACAGTTATTTTTTTAAAATGTATTTATTTATTTTGAGAGAGAGAGAGAGAGAGGGGGAAAGAGAGAGAATCCCAAGCAGGCTCCGTGCTCTCCGAGCAGAGCCCGACGTGGGGCTAGAACTCATGAACCGTGAGATCAAGACCTGAGCCACGGTCGGATGTTTAACTGACTGGCCACCCAGGCTCCCTGCTCGGAAGCGACGAACTATAACATATTTATTCAGTTCTCCCGAATAGAATGCCATCTGAGCAGAGGCCCGCGTGAAGTGCGGGACCGAGCCTGGGACGTATCTGGGGGAAGAGTGTTCTGGGCAGAGGGAACAGTAAGCGTAAGCGTCCTGAGGCGGGAGCATCCTTGATGTATAAGAGGAGCACCCCGGAGGCCAGCGGAGCGAGGCGGGAGTGCGCGCTGGGGAGAGCATCGGGGGAGGATCGGAGCCGGGGCCGGCAGGGCCCAGTGGACCGTGGTAAAGACCGGCCTTTCTCCATCAGTGGGTTTTGAACGGCCTGTGTCCTAGGCAGATCGTTCTGGCTGCTCTGGGGAGGCAGCAGGAATAATCCAGGTGAGAAATGCTGGTGGCTCGTGTCAGGGTGCTTGCGTCTGGGGGTTGGGGGATGTGGTGGGAAGGCGGGAGAGAGAGCATTAGAGCCAGGGCTGGCTCCAGGGCCTTTGGTCTGAGCACCTGGGGAAGCTCGCTCGTCGCGGGGTCCGGACGTCGTGTGGGGAGAGCGTGCCGGGGGTGGGAACCAGCCGCTTGTGCTTGGCCGTGTCGAGGCGAGGTGTCGGTGGAGATGTCACGGAGGAAGGTGTCCGTGTGGGTCTAGGGCGCAGAGGGCGGTGCTGTTGGGTGCTGGAGCCGGGTGCTGTCGGCGCGTGGTGTTGGAAGCCGCGAGACTGGATGAGAGCAGTCGGTGGGGGGGGGGGGGGCGGTGGAGGGAGAGAGGACGTCCTAGGACTGTGCTGTGGGACACGCCAGTGTTTTGAGGTTGGCCGATGAGGGGAGGCGTGATGCCCAGCGAGGTGCACCGAGAGGGCTTGATGGCCCGGAAGCCAGGTGTCCTGATCAGCTGGGACAGCTGCAGCAAAGCACCGCAGACTGGCTTAGAGGCGACGGGGCTTGCTTCCTCCCAGTTCTGGAGGCTGGACTTCTGAGATGAGGGGGCCGGTGTGGGTGCCTCTGGGGAGGGCCCTCTTGCGGGGCCGCAGACTGCCAGCTTCCCCTCGTGGCCACCTCGCTGGGTAGACGGGTGGGGGAGCCCTCGGGGCCTCCTCCGTAAGGGCACTAATCTCATTCATAAGGGCTGTCCCTTTGTGACCTAATCGCCTCCCAAAGGGTGTCAGATCCTGGCACCTTGGGGGTTGGGACTTCAACCTAAGAAGTTTGGGGAGGCACACAAACATGTACTCCACTGACAGAGGAACGTTTTGTAAGGAGGAGGGAGTGATGAGACATTCGGGACGCTGTCCACAATGTCAAGTAAGCGTAAGACTGAGAACCGACCGCTGCCTCTGGCAACCCGGAAGTCCTTGGTGAGCTTCCCCTTCTGCCTACTCGGTCTTTCCCATTCTGCGCTGTGCTCTGCGGGGCTGGCCCCACCTGGTTCATGGTGCTTGGCTAGGTCGCTTCCCGATAGTTGGACCCTGGCATCTGTTGTGGCCCTTGCCCTTGGTTTCGCCAGGTGAGAAATCGATCTGCGAATTTCGCCGTATGGAGTTGTCGGAGCACAAATTCCCTAAGAGAAGAAACGCGTAAAAGAGTGAGGTTATGTTGAGACTATTCTCCGGCTTGCAGACCTGTAATGTAGACAGTATTCCATCCCGTAATTTTGGATCACTACTGATTATTGTAATGTAGACATGCAAAATGTGTTTTGATTTTTTGAGAAAAAAAAAAAAAAAGAAACTATGTCACTAATATTTTTTCACTAGCGTGCTTAAGAAATGTACCGTCGGTAAAAATGTTCTCATGTAATGTAGTAATGGAAAGCATTTAATTCTACGATAACTGGATAATAAATCCTATTTTTTAAAGCTTATTTATTTTGAGAGAGAGAGAGCACGACAGAGCCGGGGAGGGGTAGAGAGAGAGAGAGGGAGAGAGAGAATCCCAAGCAGGCTCTGCCCTCTTGGCAAAGAGCCTGATTATGGGGCTTGAACTCACCAACTGTGAGATCATGACCTGAGCTGAAATCAAGGGTTGGACGCTGAACCGACTGAGCCACCCGGGCGCCCCAATCCTGTTGTTAAGCGCATGTTTTCTACGGTCTCTGTTTTGCCAAGACGTTCTGTTTTGGGATAATTCAGAGTATCTCAAATGTTTTCATAGGATTTGTCGGTAGAGGAGAGTTTGAGTTTCATCAGTATTCAGAAAAATGGCAGATTGAAAGAATTGACCCACATCTGGGGCCATGTTTCACAGTGAGGCATGACTGCTGGGTCAGCCGACAGAATGCCTGCAAGCTATTGGCGCTTACGTTTGGACCTAACTGATTAGGTATGAATCATGCCTCTTCTCTCGAAGAACATACTCTGAATCTTCTTCACCTTTGCTGTAGCGAGAGGGATTTCGTTGCGTATCGTAAGTATGTCAGATCTCAAGTCAGGTGCTTACAGATAGAATTGTTGCGTTGCTTTTCTCGTGTTACGGTTCACATTCAGCGCTGACACACTCTCAGTGAGGGGTAATTAAAGATGCCTTTAATTATTGTAATTAGCATGTTAATCAGATCTGTACATTAAGAAAGTAATCTTCAGTGAGGTGTTTTCACGAAGTATTACTCTTTTTAAATATTTCATTCTAACGGAAATAACATTTCATGAGGTGTGGTGGTTGGGGTAAACAGGGACTTCTGTTTTAGTTTTAGTTTTAGCTTTCTTTTTTTTTTTTTTTTTCCAACGTTTATTTATTTTTGGGACAGAGAGAGACAGAGCATGAACGGGGGAGGGGCAGAGAGAGAGGGAGACACAGAATCGGAAACAGGCTCCAGGCTCCGAGCCATCAGCCCGGAGCCTGACGCGGGGCTCGAACTCACGGACCGCGAGATCGTGACCTGGCTGATGTCGGATGCTTAACCGACTGCGCCACCCAGGCGCCCCAGTTTTAGCTTTCTTTATGTATCTTTTTTTTTTAATACTTATCTATTTTTGAGACAGAGACAGAGTGCTATTGGAAGAGAGGGGGAGAGAGAGAGTCTGAAGCAGGCTCTGCCCTGTCGGCTCAGAACCCGATGTGGGGATTGAACTGACGAACTGTGAGATCGTGACCTGAGCTGAAATCAAGGGCTGGACGCTTAACTGACTGAGCCACCCGGGTGCCCCAGTCCTGTTGTTAAGCGCATGTTTTCCAAGGTCTCTGTTTTGCCAAGACGTTCCGCTTTGGGATAATTCAGAGTATCTCAGTGTTTTCCTAGGACTTGTCGGTAGAGGAGAGTTTGAGTTTCATTAGTATTCAGAAAAATACTATTGAAAAATACTAACTCCTAGAGAGAGACGGAGACACAGAATCCGAAGCAGGCTCCAGGCTCTGAGCTGTCAGCACAGAGCCCGATGTGGGGCTCGAACTCACGGACCACGAGATCATGACCTGAGCCGAAGTCGGACGCTTAACCAACTGAGCCACCTAGGTGCCCCAGGAACTTCTGTTTTAAATCATTTAAAATTGACTCACCCGGCCTTATGAATCTTTTAAAGTGGACCCACAGAAGGAGTTTTGAGGAATCTGACCCAGAATCTAAAGTTTTGTTGAGTAATTGTGTTTATGTCCTAGATTCCTGAAATAATTTGTGTTGCGCATCTGTTTTATTCTCATGATTACGCAATACATATGTTTGGAGGGGTTTTTCTAAAATTGACATTTTATACATATCATGTAAATTAAGAGACGTCTGTCTGTTGGAAATGCATTTTTTGGTGTATTTGTGACCGATCATAGGCCTGCCTCATCGCTTTGAGTCTCACTGGTTGAACGGGGACTAGAATAGTTCGTCCATTGGATTTTTGGGGAGCACTCCCTGAGGCGCTGCGTGCGAAAGCGTTTGGCTTAGTGTTTGGTACACAGCGAACTCTCTGTAGCTGTTTTGTAATCAGAGTTGCAGGGTCTCCTATCTGCTGGGTTGGGGAAAGATGCCACGTTGATTCCTTTGAAAGGAACAGTTGTGTTTTCAATTGTATGGGCACAGGTTAAGAATCTTTGCTTTAGGGGATATAGTAACTGGTCAAATTGGAACTGTAGTAACGGGCCTGTCTGGGATGAGGAAACTGACCTCACTGTTGGGGGCTTGGTTAAGAGACGTTCCTAGCAGTCCAGTATATGGGTCGTGTGGGATCTGTAGAGCCAATCTTGAAAGAACTGACATCTTTAAAAAAAAAAAATTTAATGTTTACTTTTTGAGAGAGAGACAGAGCCTGAGCAGGGGAGGGGCAGAGAGAGAGGGAGACACAGAATCCAAAGCAGGTTCTAGGCTCCGAGCTGTCAGCACACAGCCCGACACGGGGCTCGAACTCACGAACTGAGCCGTGAGATCAGGACCTGAGCCAAAGTTGGATGCTCAACCGACTGAGCCACCCAGGCGCCCCACACCTTTTTTTGTTTTTTAATGTTTACCTCTTTATTTTTGAGAGAGAGAGACAGAGAGAGAGAGAGAGACAGAGAGAGAGAGAGGGAGAGAGAGGATGCACATGTGCACACGCACACAAGTCGGGTAGGGTCAGAGAGAGAGACACACACACAGAATCCAAAGCAGACTCCAGGCTCTGAGCTGTCAGCACAGAGCCCAACGCGGGGCTCAAACTCACGAACTGCAAGATCATGCCCTGAGCTGAAGTCGGACGCTCAACCTACTGAGCCACCCAGGAACTCCAGAAGAACTGACATCTTGACAATATCCAGTCTTCCTATCCATGAACATGAACTATCTCTTTATTCAGTTCTTTCGGTTCATCATGATTCTTTCGTGCTCTGGAGAGGTCAGTCTCTTGTGCTATTCAAACCTTCACCTGATTCGGTGAAGCCCACCCACATGAGGGAGAGCAGTCTGTTTCACTCAGAGTCCATTGATTTCAGTGTAAATCTCATCCCACATCATCCTCACAGAAAAATCCAGGCTAATGTTTGACCAGGTATCTGGGCACTTGTGTCCCAGGCACGTTCACACGTGAAATAAAACCATTACAGATAGCAATTGTGCAAATCGTCTAAAGATTCCCCGGCTCATGTAATGAGATATATGCAGAGGGCACGTTAATGTAAATTTTATGCAAGCTTGTTTTTTTTCCCTTTCTTTTAAAAGCTTACACCTAAGGGAAGCTTTGGGAAAATTTTCAATGGAAGCTATTTTGCTGCAGCAAAGAAAGTAACTTTACAGAAAGAAATAAGTCAAGTATGTGTGGGAGAGAGATACCTGTGAAAAAAAGTCTTTAACAAAAAAGTGTCTTATTCCATTGAACTTGGAGCCCTGGCCCTTTGTGATATGTCAATTCAGTCCCGACACTTTCTCTGCAGCATGAGCTAATAAAAGACCCGTAGGAAGTTTTTTCTTAGTGGAGAGAGAAAAAAAAAGTGACTCTTTGGAGGAATATTCTTTAAAGGCAGGAACGCGTTTGAAGCGATCGCAGAAATGCCTGTAGAGTGAGATATTGGCAGCTAGAGAAGAATTGGAGAGAATGTGCTAGAATCGGAGAAATTCCACGTTTTATTGGATAAAAAAGTCTCTAAGCAGGGAACAGTGATTGCGTTTGAAATGTCTTTGCCTTCTAGGCTCTTAAAGATACGGTGTGGAGTAATTTGAGTTCTACCTTGAGAATGTCATAAATGATTCTTATCTGTCTGGCTTTTGCTTTGGAAATCTTGGTTGTCTGTGGCGCTGGGAGGCTGTTGGGAACTTCAGGGAAGCAGTTGAGGCCTGGATGCGCACTACCTTGTCTGTTTTTGACTTCTGGGTGATGCCTTTGCCTGGAATGAGCAGGTTCAGTGCTGCCTGATGGGGCCGTAGCGTGTGCTCCTTCAGAAGAACTCCAGAGACATGCCGAATGTCTGCCCTACCTCCTCAGATGTTTATGATGCCAGCTTAATTAAAAGGACGGATCTCTGGCTTTCTGGGTTGTATGTGCCACAACTGAAAACTAAAATGATTACTTAATATCACACGTGAGCCGTTGCAAGCCAGGCAAATGAAGGAAACGGCAGCTCGTTTGTGCACGCTTGTGGCGTGCTATGGCGTTAAATCGTATTTTAGTGAAAGGTCTGTGTAATATCCATGGAAACGGTGGTTCTTCGTCGGAATCCGACAAGTTGTATTTCCACACGAGATTAGGAAAACGGACACGGTTTCCGAAGCCATCGGATCTGTCCGCCCTTACTTCCCGTGACGGATTTTATGAAACACCTGCTGTATGCATTTGTTACTGGGTGTGTTGAGCGCGGATGGAGTGGGCAGGCAGATAGGGACTGTCATTAGGCAAATGAGTACAGACGTGTCATTGTACATTGTGTTCAGGCTGTGAATGGAAAGGCTCTGGGACTCCAGGAGGCAGGATAGCTGATCCTGGAAGTTAGGGAGGACCCATGAGGGAGTTATGGTTGAGGGCAGGAGTTTGCTGGGGACACATGAGGGGGAAGGCGTTTTTGCACCAACGGAGGAGGGTGTTGAGGCCAGTAATGAGGCCACTGGAAGAGTTGAGAGGATACCAGTGTGGAGAGCGAGGGGAAGAGAGGGCCAGTCAGGCAAGACATCGGGCCAGGTTTGGGAGTTTGAAATTTCCTCTAAGATTTAGTGGCTGCATGAAAGGATCTCATGCCTTGTTTTAAAAGGCTCATGTTGAACATAATATTCAAAGTCAAAAGCTCTGCCGTATCTAACAAAGAATTAATATCTGACATAAATAAAGAGCTCTTACAAATCAATATATTTCTCTAAAAGATCAAAGCTTGATTTGATGGATGACAGGTATGAGATGCCTTCCAGAAACCCATGGAAATCTGTGAAGCAGGCAGTGGAATCTGAGATTCTAAGGCTCAGAAAAGAGGTCTGGGGGCGCCTGGGTGGCTCAGTCAGTTAAGGGTCCGACTCGATTTCGGCTCAGGTCATGATCTCGCGGTTCGTGGGTTTGAGCCCTATGTTGGGCTCTGTGCTGACAGCTCGGAGCCTGGAGCCTGCTTTGGATTCTGCGTCTCCCTCTCTCTCTGCCCCTCCCCTACTCGTGCTTTTTCTCTCTCTCAAAATAAATAAACTCTAATAAAAAGAAAAGAGGTGTGGTTTGTAGAGATAAATTTGGCGGTTTGGGGCACGGCTGTGATTGAAGTCACGTGGGTGGATAAAAATTGTCCACGGAAGGACCACCGAGTGAGAGGAAAATCGAGCCAGCCCAGGACCAGATTCTGAGTAATCCTGAATCGTTGGAAGTGAAAGGGGACTGAGAAGGCGTGGCTGGAGAAGGAAGCAAGAAAGACAAAATCCAAGTGATGACTTAGAAGCCCAGAGAAGACTTCTAAGTTTTAGAGAGGACGTTGTCAGCCGTGCGGTCCAGTGGGTGGCTTGGTCGTCGTGGGGGCGGAAATTGAATGGATGGAATGGTGAGTGAAGAGTCAGGTCTTTGCTGAGGTTTGGTTTTGGAGGGGAGCAGAGGAATTAGGGTATTGACTGGTTAGAGTTCAAGGGCGGTTTTTGTGGGATGGGTCATTCGAGAACTTGCAGGGAGCAGCTGGGCTCAGTGGTTTTCTTTATGCTGCAGAGCTGAGTCTTTGGTTTCGGAGGGGCACAGACGGGAGTCAGAGGGAGGCAGGGATGGGGACGGTGGGGTAGGTGAATGACGTGGGTGACAGGATTGGAAGTGGGTGGTTGTTAAGTAAGGAGAACAAACATGACGGTGGCGGTGGCCCCTTCGGACAAGCGTCCCTTCCCTCTGCGTGTCGCCGGTTCGAGGCGCTCCCTGCTGCCCCCGCCCTGGATGGCACGGCCTGTCCTCTAGTATCGTGCAGTTCCCCCCATCCCCTCAACAATGCATTGCTGCACATCGAGACGTCCTGAAGTCCTCGCCTCATTGAAACGGGGGAATAAAATACCATAAGAGCTGATTAGAATGCATTCATCTTCCAGGGAGCTGTGACCGGCGTGCATCGTAGGAGTAACGTCACTACAAGGGAAGTGAGGTTGCAAAGCTGTTGCTTCAGCCGGATTGTAGTGTCGACGGGAAGAGATCTGGCTGGAATTCTGGGTGTTAGGATTATCTCACGCGTGCTCGACTTCTTGCGTGTATGTGCCTTCGTGCGTGCCACGGAGAGCAGGGGTTTGGTTTGGGTGTGGACGACCCGCAGACCACGGGATCGGTCGCCCTCTCGGTGGCGTCCGCTACAAATTAAGTAGCCGTGCGTCGGCATTCATGACGGAAGCATCGTGTAACCTATTCACTGTTGGTCTCGTTCTCAAACTTGAGCCAGTGCCTGTCTTCGCGCATGGCGTATCCTATTGTGGTAAGGCTGTGACTGCAGAGTGTAATAACTAAGAGCGATTGCATGTTACCGCTAGGTAGCAGGTGATCGGTTTACATTAGGAACTACTCTCCATAAGGCAGATTTTGATTCTCTTCTCCGGTACCACTTTGTCAGTGTTTGAAGATGCGATCGTTAGCATGAATTAGCGTTAATATCCAACGTGGGGAGAGGCAATTAAGGGATGAGAAGGCTAAAAAGTATCATCACGCTCTGGAAGAAAGATTTTATTCTAATGATAATGTTTGAAATTAATAAAATAGCAACCATGCGTCTTTTTTTTTTCCCCCCATGGTTGTCATTTTATATCCATGATCTGATGTGCAGGTTTATTAAAAGTTAAATTTGGATTGCCGGAAATCTGTTCACGTACAATTAAAGCATCATTTGGAGGGGCGCCTGTGTGGCTCAGTCAGTGGAGCGTCGACTCTTGATTTTGGCTCAGGTCATGATCCCAGGGTTGTGGGATTGGGCCCCACACATGGGATATTCTTTCTCTCTCCTCTCTCCCTCTGCCCCTCCCCCATTTGCACCCCCGGTCTAGCTCAAAAAACAAAACAAAACAAAAACCCCACCATTTTGAGATGTTTCATATACGTTTTTCTAGAGGAAAACATAGTATGTCATATAAACATTTTAATGCATTAAAGAGGGAATGATGGACAGCATTATCAAAGAATACTTCCCTTTTCCCCAGGGCTGATACTGTGCCACCAGAGTCGTAACTGCAAGGAAGCTTTTTCTCATTAAATGCTTACAGCTGCCCAGCGGAGCAGCTCCCATGAAGTCACATATGACCCCGTAATAAGCTAATTTCAACACAGAGGAGCTCTCCTGCTCTCATTCCCAATATTGAGGAAAATTCTGAGCAACGTGTAGAATGTTAAGTAGCAAAGACCTTTCTTGTTAAGAGTCTGCATAAATACTGGCCAAGGTTTTTTTTTTTTTTAATATTTTTTTAATGTTTATTTTTGAGAGAGAGAGTGCGAGCTGGGGAAGGACAGAGAGAGAGACAGAGAGAGAGAGGAAGACACAGAACCCGAAGCAGGCTCCAGGCTCGAAGCTGTCAGCACAGAGCCCGACGCGGGGCCCGAACCCACAGATCGTGAGATCATGACCTGAGCCCAAGTCAGACGCTTACCTGGCTGAGTCATCCAGGCGCCCCAATACTGACCAAGGCTTTAATGATTATCATGGCCTAAATGTTCCATGTTTTAATTATGTAGAATATTCTGAGCCTCGTACCACTCGTGGTTTCTGTTTCGACCTACAGTCACGACTCTCTTGTTGGTTTCTTCCAACAGCTCTCAGATTATGTCTTTGTGAAATCCTGATCTTCAGAGCAAAATAAGGATATTCCATTTTGTAATTGTTCAACTATATTTATACAACTGAAAGAGCCCTGGAAGGTTGAATTGAAACTTTTCCTCCTACCCATAGACGGCGAGTACCAAAGAATGTGTGTGTGTGTGTGTGTGTGTGTGTGTGTGTGTAAAGATAATGTTTCGATATTTTTCACGAGTTACGTCTTCATCTACGTCGTGTTTATTTCTGAAGACAGGAATACTTTTATCCGCATGTCCGAAGCCCAGTTGTATGTAATGAGGTCCGTTGAACACGGTAGGAGTCTACCAATCCTCTTGACCTGTGGAGTCGTTTTAATCTATTCTTCTGGTTGTGGGAACAATTTAATTTAACCCTTTATGCAAAATTAATGTGGATTCTTTCCTTTAAAAACCTCCAAGGGCAGAACTTTATAGTCTTTTACTCTTAATAGTAAGTAGAAGCACTTCCATTCTTAATTCAAGATCTGCTGTTGCCTCCTTGCCTTAGTGAAGTCAGCATTAAAGAACAGTTTCCTGGTAAGTCCAAGGCGGCGCCTGACATCTTATTGTGAAGCCCCAGTTCTGTTGTGAGCCTGGAGTTTCTGTGGATTGAACACCGTTATTTCTCTCTTCTTCCTCCAGAGACCCCATTAAAATGATAGTAAAGGAATAAAAAATGCATAAACCCACAACAGAAAGGATTGGAAGAGAGACCAGTGCAGAAAAGAAATTTCAGAATGTTCCTAGCAGCTCGAAAGGTGATGAAGGCTTGGTGACGGCCAAAACTCGGTGGGGGCTGCCACCACCCTGGACATCCTTGGCGGGGGGCCCTCGGAGTCCCTGCAGCGCTGGGTGGGGCTGGGACTCACCAGGTGTAATGGGGTGCCTGCAGTCAGAACACTTCCCAGGCTCTACGTCCCCACCCTAGTGGGACAACCGAGGACCAGAATCCGTGTCTGTCCCCCAGGCTCATCTCTGAAGAAACGGACAGAAGTGTCTCGGGGGAACCAGAGAGGCTAGTTTGGGGGTTTGCTTCAATGACAGGAGATACGCAACCCACTCTGAGTCAGAAGCCCCTGCTCCGGGACAAAAGCTCACCTGCAGGGTTTTGTGTGGTCCACGGTCCAAGGGTGATGCGTGACCAGGGGCCAGCAGGCACTCCAGGAGAACCTCTGATAGAAGGAGGGAGAAAAGGAAACAACAGAACACCCCCGCATCAGAGGTTGCAGGGTATACAGGAGGAGAAAATCCTCTCATTACTGTATCGAGAGGGTTTGAAAAGGGTAAAAACCAAGAAAAGCTCTGCAAGAAGGGAACGGTCAAAGAGCAGGACAGAGCCATTGCAAATTATAAGTATGGCCGACGAAGGAAATCCAAAGAAGCTTTGGTTAAAAGCGAACTGAGAAAACTTCCAGAAAGAACAAAAGAAGCCTGTGTGTGTTTAAACCCTGAGACAAAGGAGTATATATGAGTGAATGCGGCCCTGCTGCTCCTTGGTAGTTATTCTCATCTTTCCGGGGAGCGGAAAGGTAGGACGGTAGCCGGTCTGCCTTCTCTGTGGACCTGTGTGTTGAAGCTGGTGACACGGACGGAAAGGTGAGGCGTGTCCATCTGACTTCAGCCTGGGTCTCAGTGCTCAGCATCTGCCTGAATGGGCAGCTTGTACCCACAAGCCAGTGTCCATAACAGGCAGCTTCCTCGAGGAGTCATGGATCATTGAATTCTCTCTGTTTACATGTGCTTGATGGGCCTGGGAGTCCAACACGTGTGGTGTTTTCCCAAATCCTGGGGAAAAAAATGATGGTAATCTTCTGCCTTTTATTTGGCACCTTTTTTTTTTTTTTTTAAACGTAGTCTCTACACCCAACGTGGGGCTTGAACTCACGACCCAGAGATCAAGAGTCATATGCTCTACCGACTGAGCTGGCCAGATGTCCCTATTTGGAACTCGCCGTTCTGGGATCTGGGGCGGTCTCTAAATGTCTTCACAAAAGATGTCCGTGTGTGTGTGCGCACGTGTTTTCTTTTTCTGAAACTCATGTTCATGGTTGTTTCCTTCGGTGAGATGTGGGTTCCTCCCCAGAGTGAGGTGTTAACATGAGGTGTAACTTGGATTTTTAAAAAAGCAGTGTTGGATAATCTATATGTGTGTGTATATACGCACACGTATATACATATTCATGTATATATTTTATATATACTAAGTTTAGGTAATATTAAAACTGAATAGAATCTTGAATACACGTTCATGAGAAGGTTGTCAAAAGATCCTGATTTTAGTCTTCTTATGAATAAAGCGTCTTCTTATGAACTTTTAGGAGTGTGTCTGTGTAAGTTAAAAAACGTGGGGAAATGATTCCAGTGTTGTGGACAGACTTTGATCCACTTACTTTATTAATCATTTCTTTCTCTCTGTAGAGTCCACATTTGATGTCATTGGGTGTGGGGCAGGTTGTAGGTTTTGTGAACTTTAAAGTGTAGAGCATCTGAAGGAAAAGGTAATGACCGTGGGGCCAGAAATTCGTTATTCCGTTTGAGAAAGATTGTTCTTACGTCCATGCTAGTTGATTTTGAGTCTTTGCAGAGAGATGTTCTGTAGGAAATGAAAATATGCAAGTCTTTTACAGTCTTAAAATTTCTAATTAGAAACTTACATGGACACGTAGGAAAATACAGATCAATTTCTATTGCAATGAATTCTAACGAATTTCTGGGCCGTTTTTATTGTACTACAATTTAACGGACTTGAAGATTACTTAAAATAAATCTATTGACTGAGAATTGTAGCCGGGTATGCATAGTGTTTTTATATATGGCAGTATTTTCTGGAATAGATTTTCCATTGGAGCATTTAGAATTTGGAGAACTAAATGTTGACCGAAACAGGTTTTCTTTGAAAAGTAACGGTATTCCTGAGAACTGTTTCCTTACTGCTTTTTAATAAAAAATTGTCGGCGTATCTTTACAGCTAAGATACATTTTTCACGGAGAGTAATTTGTCCGGATGTTCCGTGGCGCATAAAAGATTGCTTCGGAGCCTCGTGTAGAAACATTAATGGCTAGTCGTAGGGCTTCTGGAGTAGACGGTTCACAAGGTGTAAATTTCAGAGCCGTCCCTAGTGTTCTCTTGTGATGACTCAGCCCCCTTAAATTTCAGCCTCTTATGATGTCTTCATAGAGTGATGGCATATTTAAAACATTTTAACTGAAATGTTAACTTTGATTGTGTGGAAGTCAGAATCAACCCTTACATGAAAAACTGCACTTTCTTCTTGTAGTGGATACGGACATAAATTCTGCCAAGTACAGGACCATTTTTCACTCAACTACGCTGCTTGTCCTTCTTTTGTAAGGAAATACATCTTGACCGCGTGCGTTTGTATATTGTCCTGATCTCGAAACTTTTGTTTAGACAGTCATTTGCATATTATCTCTTATCATGCCTGCAATTTAGAGTACTGACCTATCCCTGTGCACAAGCTTTGTGCATCACAGAGTCTCACGGAAAGATTCCTAGTAAGATTGGCATCTGCGTGCTTGAGTTTGAGGTTGAGTCTGACGTTTGTTTTTTTTCTGTGAACTTGGGAAACAGTTAGTTTAAGAACATCCTCCTCAGAGCCTTGTTATGATGATCGAAAGATACAGAGTAACTTAAAGGGCTTTGTAAAGCATAAGGTGAATACAGTTTTTAATCCATTTGTCCCGTACGCCACTGCTCGTTGGTCTTGTCAGTAACTGCAGGCGTGTAGGAGGGCTGTCTCCATCCATGCAGGCTGCTGTAACAAAAATACCACACAGTGGGTGGCTTATAGACAACAGAAATGTATTTCTCACAGTTCTGGACTCTGGAAGATCCAGATAAGCCGGCAACAGATTCTACTTCTTGGTTCATAGTTGGTGTCTTTTGTAGTAATTTCACGTGGTGGGAGGGGCCAGGAAACTCTCTGGGTTCTCATTTATAAGGGCACTAATCCTATTCTAAACCCAGTTACCTCCTGAGGGTCCTACCTTCTAACACAGTCATCTTGGGTGTTGGGATTCAATATGAATTTGGGGGGACACAACCCATTTTGTATATAGCAAGGGGCTAAGTTAGAAATGGGTATAGCATTGAAAAATGATGGTTGCACTTTTTTTTTTTAACGTTTATTTATTTTTGAGGGAGAGAGAGACAGCGTGTGAGCAGGGGAGGGGTGGAGAGAGAAAGAGAGGGAGACACAGAATGTGAAGCAGGCTCCAGGCTCTAAGCTGTCAGCACAGAGCCCAACGTGGGGCTCAAACCCACGAACTGTGAGATCGTGACCTGAGCTGAAGTCGGATGCTTAACTGACTGAGCCACCCAGGCGCCCCGCCCCGATTGCTGCACTTTCTAATGATGGAGAAGAACACAGTACAGGTTTTGCCCCAGATGGATGCATTTCCTTACGAGTGTGTATGTGTGAAATAAGGAAGATGGTGTTTTATTCGAGATAAAAATCTAGTGGCGAAAGTTGGTGAACGGGTGAGTTGTTTGTTTCATCAGGGCCAGGGTTAGGACACTGTGTGGCTTAAAGCTGGACTTTTCAGCCTTGTCTGGATCCATTTTATTTTGCCTGGATTCTTCCACTTTGATTGTTCTCTTGGTCTCACGATCATGAACAGGTGCAGGTGGGGGATCCTGGCCGAGATGCAGGTTAGAGACTGAAGTGGCAGGTGCTGCCATTTTCCCCTCCTGTTGGTAGCCACGCAAAGCATGCTCATGGTTTTGATCTGAAATTTGTGGGGATAAGCAATAAATATTTGGTGAGCGCGTTTAATAATTTCGTATACACTTACAATGAAACAATAGCTCTGATTTATTAATTGCCTGGTACGTGCCTGGTAAGGTTATGTTTTATTGACATATGTTTCTCCATTACTCCTTATAGCATCCCCTGAGCAGAAATGTCGTTAGCACCGTTATACTGACGAGGAAAGACCATGAGATACGTTGGGTAACTTACTCAAAGTTACGGCCAGTGATGGCAGAGCCAGCCACGGAGTCCAGAGTCCCCCTCAGGCCATGACGTAACCTTTTCCCTCCATACCTTTACGCCCTAGTTGCCTTCTGTTAAGACTCTGTTCCTTTCGGTTTGAGCAAGAAACTGTTAAACTTTTTTTTTTATGTTTATTTATTTTTGGGAGACAGAGCATGAGTTGGGGAGGGGCAGATAGAGAGAGAGGGAGACACAGAATCCGAAACAGGCTCCAGGCTCCGAGCTGTCAGCACAGAGCCCGACGCGGGGCTCGAACTCACAGACCGCGGAGATCATGACCTGAGCCGAAGGCGGACACTCAACCCACTGAGCCACCCAGGCGCCCCTTGAGCAAGAAATGGTTGTCTCATGCCTTTGCAGAGCACAAGCAACTCACGAAAGCTGAGTAGCGAATGTATCCTCGGCCGGGCTCCAGGGCCGGCTGGCTCTCCGTGGGATCCACAGAGTGGCCGGATGGGGATCTGAGGCTCGCTGCCGTCTGTTCCTGGCGTTGTGAATCCTGTGATGCCCCGGGGAAGGTCCAGGGCCTCTCCTGGGTGTGGACGTAACCTGGCGAAGCCTTTGGACATCTGCGATTTGGGAGCTAGGCCAGGAATGCTGTGTTCCTTAAGTCTCGGGTTCTAAGCGCTTGTTGATTGTTGACTTCCGCGTCTGCTATTCCTTTGTTCAGAGATGTCTCGGCCAAGTCCTTCCTTGTCCTGGGTGTGGTCCCCGCTGCTTGGGGCGCCGTCACTTTGGTACTTAGAGACCTGCACTAGCTTCCTCTTGGGTTTCTCTGCCGTTAGCCTCTTCTGTTTCCATCCGAGCCTTTATGCTGTTTTCAGATTCAGTTTATACAGCGACTTCCCGTTTATTCAGTGTTCATGCTGGCTTTCTGGGCGGCCGCGTGGCGCGTGTCACCGTTCCCACCCCCCCCGGACTGGACGCTGCCTCCTCCTCCACGTCTCCCTCCCTGTGCCTCCCCTCAGCTCCTTCTCTCAGTCCAAAAATCCCTTCTTCCTCTTCTCCACCTGTGAAACCTTTCCTGTCCTTCAGAGCCTGTGGCTGTTTTTCCACCTGAGTCTTCTGCCCCTCACGGATCCCTTTCTTCTTGGAACCTCCCCAGTTTTGTGCTCGACAGTATCTTCTTTTTGCCCACGGAAGTTTCTGAATAGATGCTAAGACAGCAGGGCCCCGTATTCTTCAGCCCCCTGGATACCCAGCAAAATCGAGGCCCACCGGAGGCATGAAGTCACCCGCTGATGACAGATTTCTTGTCTTCGTTTTAGAACTGAAGCCTGGTGCTTAAAATTAAGAAAAGTATCGAAAACCACACGCGTGTCCTGGGAAGTGCTGCGATGTTTCACTTCTCGGACACTCCCCTGCTGTGTTGAAGTGTTGTTGTTGTTTTTTTTTTCTTCTTTTGTCTTGCCAGCAATCAAAGAGAAGTACACAGACTGGACAGAATTCCTCATTCGTGATTTGACTGGTTCCCGGACGGCCCCCGCCAGCCTCCTGGAAGGTGTATGTATTGTTGTTATTCAGCTATTCTGTGTCTGAAGCATGACAGTTACATGAGCGCCTTTGCATATATCCTTCGGCAGGTGCATGTGTATGTGCGGATGTCTCCACCCAAATGGCCTCACTTCCTGTTTGTTTCATGAGTTGCTTTGGTTAATCTTACGGCACTCAAGACACTTCACCTGTGTTCCAGTCAATAAGTGGAAAATTTGCCTCACGTCTTTCAATAATAACGTTAGGATATCTTTCCACTCTCCTGTACACTTAAGTCTCCATCCTATATTAGTGAATTTAAAGTCCCGTGGAATAACTGATCTTATGGAGGTGACCACTAAGTATACGTGCTCTGGTGTAGCCTTGGGGTATACCGATAAGTGGTTCCATTGACTACTCCGTTCTTGGATGTATACCCTCATGATGATAACACACGGGTGTTACATAATAATTGAATTAGCTTCCCCTTATGAAAACAAAGGGAGAACTGGCTAATCATATTTCAGTGCGGTTAAGGTATTTTTAAGGTACTGAGGAAAAAAATAGTTTAATCTGCAACCTTGACGGTTCATCTAACAATAATTTCGTGATAAAGCATTTAAATATTTACCATATATAATAGGAGGGACAGTGCACTGTCAAAAATAATTACTGAGTTACCAAATCTGTTTGAAAAATGCCCCCCCCCCCCGCCCCAAACGGGGAAACACATAGTAAATAACAAGGAATACGGTGTGGATTTTGACACTCATTATTCTCTTAACGTTAACCGTAAATTTCCCTCTTCTCATCAATGACATTGACTTTTGGAGCACTGCTGTGTGATATATAGTTATCCAGTGTTGTTTTGTGAAGATTTTGCCTAATGTATTTGCTTATCTTAATGGCTCTTAATTCAATTGTTTGGTTAACAAATCAAAATGATGGTTCTTCACCCTTTCAGAAGGACAAATTGTCTTTCTCTGTTCATTCTTTTTTTTTTTTTTTTTTTTTTTTAATGTATTTGCCCTCACGGCTGACTGAACAAACACCCTTTTCACGTCCTAACTTACGCTGAGAGGGTTGCTTATACGGGGCCGTAATTATATATCGTCTCTAAACTAACTGTCGGGTCAGGTGTAGAAATAACTTCACATTAATTGTCGAATGTAGCCGATCATTAAACGTGGAATAAACATGCCATCTACACCTCTTCACACAAGTATGAGAGAGTCTTAATCCTTAGAGTGGTAGCCAGTTTAAGATAAATGTCTGTTGGGTCACAGTACGAAGTGATAGCCCCATAGCGGATACATCTGTCTATGGGAAAAGTAGACATTTCGCTACCACATGTTTTCCAGCTCGAGGCAAATTGGGTGCAACTCTCCTTAAAAGCATGCTTATTTCGAGCAAACCCGGTTTTATCCGGGAAGGGTGATTTGTTTGGTGAGAACGAGAGCGCAAACTGTTATGTTCTGTTAACTTGCGAGTGTCGTCGGGCAGAGGGCTGGGTGAAATGTGCAAGTGTGTGTGGGGGGGAAGCGGGCAGGGGCGGGGCCGTGGGCGCGGAAAGGAGGGGGGAGGAGGGAAACGCCAGACTGTCTGCCAATAGCTTGGATGATGGTGTGAGAAAATATTATCTTCTGCTGTCATCTGTTTCCATGAGAACCTCAACATAAAGTTTAAAATAAGGAGTTTTGCTTCTGTTTAAACAGCCTCTGCGAGGGAAAGGCCCTATAGACCTCATTACAGTTGATTCCTTAATAGAACTTCAGGACTCTCACAACCCTTTTCAGTACTGGATAGTTAGTGTGATTGAAAATGTTGGAGGAAGATTACGCCTTCGCTATGTGGGATTGGAGGACACTGAATCCTATGACCAGTGGTTGTTTTACTTGGATTACAGACTTCGACCAGTTGGTTGGTGTCAAGAGAATAAGTACAGAATGGACCCACCTTCAGGTAAGGGCCGAGGCTAAGGCTGCTGGGAAGTACTTGGGAAAAACGTGTGGTATTTTCCCGGATACGCCTCTGGAGACTTTGTTCAGGTCCGTGTACGTGCATCTTGAGCCTTTTAACTTAAGAATACTTTCTGTAGAAAACGGAACTCAAGGCCTCAGGTAATAATACTTTACGAGGGGAAAGCAGCGGAGGCTGCGGTGAAGTTTCATCTAGTTCCTTTGGAATCCCTGGTTCGCAAATGAAAGGCCCAGTGGACTGGGTCTTGGTCATATTCTCCCTTTTTCTTTAGGAATTTTGACGGTCTTGGAAGTAAGTTCCAAAATCTCTGTCTGTCCATCCATCCTTCATCCATCCATCTATCCATCCATCCATCCACCCACCCACCCACTCATCCATTCACCCTCTCATCCGTTCGTTCATTCATCCACCTCTGTTCGTCTGTACCCTGCCCCTCATCCATACCCCTCCATCCACTGGTCCATCTATCTGTCCATCCACTTACCTACCTATCCATCCATTCACCCTTCACCCTCCCAACCTCCCACCCATTTGCCATCCATCCATCTACCCACGTCCGTCCATCCATCCATCCATCCATCCATCCATCCATCCATCCAAATATCCAAACCAAATGCTTGTTTATATAATCTGTCCTGACCTGGAAATGGCAAAGAGAAAATCGTCATACGTTTTTTCCTGGCACATCAGGGATATTAATTCGCTTCAAAAGCACCGTCAAATGACTTTACGCAGACTTACTGGGACAAAATAGTGCATTATGCTTCCATACGTACCTCACCGGGCGAGAATCTCACTGTTCACAAGCTGACCATTCTTGAACGTTCAGTGTGTGCCAGGTGATTTTACATCTGGTGTGGTATTTGTTTTGATTGCAAAAAAGTGCTGCATGTTTGGTGTGAATATTTCCTTTTCCAGCAGAGAAAATTTGAGACTGAGAGTAAGCTACTTGTCCAAGGTCATCTAGTTTGAAGGGCGATGGCCCCTTGCCCCCCATTTCTTCCCGTTCTCCCTGCTGCCCATACTGGCCTTACCAGTTTTTTTAATGGGTATCCTCAGAACAAAAGAATGTTGCACATGGAATTAAAGATGACAAGGTAGAAATATTATTGTCTTCCAGAGATTTCTGTTTTTCATCCTGGTCCGTTTCACCAGATATACTGGAAGCAGAGAGCCAAGTATTTTATTAAAATTGCCGGAGATCTTTTTTCCTGCCATATTAGGTGCCGGTGCCCGTCTTGAGTCCGTGAAGCGAAGGAGTTAACATTCCTCCCTTCTGTCACTCAAGGGCTTTAATTGAAAAAAAAAAAAAAAAGTTCCTGGTTCTGTATGTCATGTATTTGCATTTATGTTGAGTTTGACAGGCATATAGACCCATAACATGGTATTTTATTAGTATTATTGTTGTCAACGTTTTGAGAAGCAGCCAGGAAATCCATTTATACCCTGAGTAATTTTGGACTCTGATGACAAACAAAGGGCCTGTCAGTGTTGAGAAAAGATCTAAGCTCACATTTGCCTTGGGATTCATAACCTGGCAGGAGAAATTTACTTTGTGTGGGAAGTCGGGTGTATAAATCTTAGCTTAGTATCTAATTGCTTTATAAATTTTAGGAGATCCCTATATTTGCCAGTGTGAACATTTATAGCAAAGGATTATTACTTGCCTCTTAGGTTCTGTGCAGTGTTCTTTGCTGTGAAGTCTGGGGACTCATACTCCAAAGCAAGAATAATGGAAAGTGTCACCATAGAAACTTAGGAGATACTTGCACAGGAGAGCTCTCTCTCTCTCTCTCTCTCTCTCTCTCTCTCTCTTTCTGTCTCTTTTAGATAATTTAATGTCTTTATAAGACAAGAATAAATTGTGTTTACCGGTCTTAGTGAATTTCTGGACACGAATTGTCCATTCCACTGAAGAGTTCGTGGGTGTCCTTAAAGAATTTGGAGGAGGCCTTCGTCGTGAAGAAGTTTATTTTCTCGACATTTAAATTGTTGGCAAGAGAGGTTTTGTATGGGGAGAGGAAAATAAAAGGCAAAAGGACACTCAAGTGTGGCTTTTAGTTCTTCAGATGAGGTTCTTCATGCAAGATGAAAGCTGGGTTCCCTTGCCTCATGCAGCAGAACAACACGCGAGGTGGCGATTATAGTAGCTGAGTTTTATTTTATTTTTTTTGTGTTTACTTAAATTCCAGTTAGTTAGCATACAGCGTAATATTAGTTTCAGGTGTACAGTTTCGTGATCCATCCATTCCTTGCATCACCCAGTGCTCATCACAAGTGTGTCCTTGATCCCCATCACCTAGTTCCCCCATCCCCCACCCGCCTCCCCTCTGGTGACCAGCACTGTGCTCTCTATAGTTAAGAGTCTGTTCCTTGGCTTCCCCCCGCCTCCCCCCTTCCCCCCCACCCCCCGCTCATTTGTTTTGTTTCTTAAATCCCACGTATGAGTGAGATCGTATGCTGTTTGCCTTTCTCTGACTGGCTTATTTCACTGAGGATAATACTGCCCAGCTCCATCCATGTTGTTGCAAATGTCAAGGTCTCATCCTTTTTTACGGCTGAGTAAGACTCCGTTGCATGTAGAAACCACATCTTCTTTATCCGTTCACCTATTGATGGACACTTGGGCTGCCTCCATCCTTTGGCCGTCGTGGATCACGCTGCTATAAATGTAGGGTACCCGTGTCTTATACACGCGAACAGAACCCAGTACTTTGGGCCTGTGTAAATCAATTTCAAGACCCAGAGGGACTCGAAACTTACACGGTCGTGCTCTTTCCTTAACGGAAATATAGGTGGGAAGAAAATTTCCGGCTTGCATAAAAATATTAGCTGTTGTTCTTATCGCCAGACACCCTTAGCTAGATGAAAAGTGTTGACTGTTCAGTAAGAAGGGGGTTTGGAGGTGTGGGGCGGAGGGGAGAGGAGAGATGGCTCAGGGTGCACCTGAGAGTAAGCCCTGTGGACCCCCCTTCCACGCCTGCCTTGCTGTGTCCCCACTAACTGCCCCCTTCGCCAACACGAAGCGTGGCCCATCCTTCGGTTTTACTTACTGTTTTTACTTGTTAAAGGGCATGAGATTTCTCAACCGTTCAGTACAAATCAAGGCAGAAGTAAGGAGTAGTAGAAAGTGGCTGGATAGTTTTCAAAAACGCTAGGAAAGGGGGCTGCTCGTAGACCGTCTAGCAGAGAGAAAGCTACATTCCCTGTGTCTTCCCATCTCTGGCTCAAACTGGAGAAGACAGGTCGGGGGAGGACAGAAAGAGGGGAAGAAGCCCCCCCCCCCCCCCCCGTCACACCCAGGGCGGTCGGGGGGGCACGTGGGTGCTGACGGAGGAGGTTGAATCCAGCTTCGGTGAAGACTGGGTGAGGGAACGGAAAATGATGAAACGCCAGGGGGTCGAGGAAGAGGGCAGCCACTTCCTGAAGTCCTTAGCGGTTCAGGCTTTATCGGGAGAGGACCGGAAATCCTCCCAGTAGCGGCTTCCCTTCTGTGCTGAACGGAAGGCAGTCTGCGATCAGACCCGAGCTCCTTCTCCAGCCACGCAGCCCTGGAGCCCTGCACTCTGAGTGCTCTCCCTGCACCTCCGCTTCCTCTGTGTTCCACAGGCTTGCTAGGCACGTCCTGTCCTCGGGGGGCCATTCTTCCAGATGTGACATTGACCGTCCCCTCGCTTCGTTCAGACGGTCCCGTCATGAGGGCATTTCAGTACCCCTCTAACCGAACATCTGTGTCTGATTCTGTGCTGCGTCCCCGGTGCCTGGCGCATCGTGGGTGCTCAGTGAATATTTGTCCGGTGAACTGACTGAATAAAAAGCTGGGGATGTCTCTAGGGAGGGAGGGAACCAGCCGAGTCCAGCTTTCAAGAGCCAAATAATTATTGGGGCTGCGGACGCCAATCTGGAGGGGGAGACCTCCCCCAGAATGGCAAGAGCTGTGCTAGCCTTTTTGCCCCTGATGAGTAAGGGGAGCGTTTGAAAACAGGGTCGGATCAAGCAGAGATGCTCTTTGTTGTTGTTGTTGTTGTTTTTTTTTTTGAAATTTATTGTCAAGTTGGTTTCCATACAACACCCAGTGCTCATCCCAAAAGGTGCCCTCCTCAATACCCATCACCCACCCTCCCCTCCCTCCAACCCCCCATCAACCCTCAGTTTGTTCTCAGTTTTTAAGAGTCTCTTGTGCTTTGGCTCTCTCCCACTCTAACATCTTTTTTTTTTTTTTTTTCCTTCCCCTCCCCCATGGGTTTCTGTTAAGTTTCTCAGGATCCATATAAGAGTGAAAACATACGGTATCTGTCTCTCTCTGTATGGTTTATTTCACTTAGCATCACTCTCTCCAGTTCCATCCACGTTGCTACAAAGGGCCAGATTTCATTCTTTCTCATTGCCACATAGTACTCCATTGTGTATGTAAACCACAATTTCTTTATCCATTCATCAGTGGATGGACATTTAGGCTCTTTCCGTAATTTGGCTATTGTTGAGAGTGCTGCTATAAACATTGGGGTACAAGTGCCCCTATGCATCAGTACTCCTGTATCCCTTGGGTAAATTCCTAGCAGTGCTACTGCTGGGTCATAGGGTAGGTCTATTTTTAATTTTTTGAGGAACCTCCGCACTGTTTTCCAGAGCAGCTGCACCAGTTTGCATTCCCACCAACAGTGCAAGAGGGTTCCCGTTTCTCCGCATCCTCTCCAGCATCTATAGTCTCCTGATTTGTTCATTTTGGCCACTCTGACTGGCGTGAGGTGGTATCTGGGTGTGGTTTTGATTTGTATTTCCCTGATGAGGGAGATGCTCTCTGTTGATGGGATCTGTTGTTGAGCACCCGGCGTGGCTCCAGGACCCACTCCGTGGGCAGGAATATGGCTCTGTGGGGTTCACGGTGTTTTTCGTTCCTCCAGAAGAGTTCACGTGTGGCTCTAGCTCGAAGAAGCGGGCGGAGCTGGAAGAACGTGGACTTGGAGCCAGGGTCTGAGTTCCAGCTTCTTCTTGCACTTCTGTCCCTCGCTACAGAGCCCTGGGCAGCCCCTCTACTTTCCTCCTCTGCAAAATGGGGGTCGTTGTACATTTGCCGTGCCGTGGAGCGTTGACAAGATACCGCAAGTGGTGGGCGTTTTCGAGATACTCGTTCTGTGATCAGAGTTGTGTGGTTCTATTCGGGTTTCTAGCAAATTTGAGAAGGTTGTTGAGGTCAGTGGTCTCTTAGAGGCCCCCCCCCCCCCCCCCCCGCTCTCGTGTTTCTGGATGTTCGGAGAGCGAGGTAGAGTCTTACGTGTTGTTGCGAAAACTAAGGACAAGAAACCTTCTGAGGCCTTTTGCATCTCTGTCTCTCGATGTTTTTCCATATTTTTTTTTGCCCTCACCACCTTTATGGCAACCATTTTTTTTTTCTTTGTCTTCCTGAGTCTGGAAATTTCTGAACTATTTCGCCATCCAAAGATGGTTGTCGCTTTCCGTATTAGTTAGCCCAGGCGGCCACACAAAACGCGCGGAGGGCTTAAATGACACAGATGATTTTCTCGTGGTGTTGGAGGATGTGAGTCCGAGATGCGGGTGTTGGTAGGGTTGAGTTCTGGGGACAGCCCACTTCCTCCTCTGTGGATACCCTCTTCTTTATGTGCACGTGGAAAGAGAGAGAGACAGAGAGCTCGGTGCTCCTCCCGTCATGAGGACCCTACCTTCATGACCGCGTCTAACCCTGATTACCTCCTGAAGGCCCCATCTCCAAACACCATCCCATTGGGGGTTAGAACTTCAGCGTATTAATTTTGGGGAGACGCCAACATTCCGTCTGCAGCTTCCCAGTGTCTGGAAGCAAGCATAGACCAGTCTTTGCTCACTGGTGAGACAGGAAGGGGTGGTCGTTGCAGGGTGCATGAAAAGGGGGGGGTCACCCCTCCAGGCTTTCCTTCAGTCGGAGGCTGTGAGCTGGTGGTCCTCTGCTCCCCTCCTGTTTTCTCTAGCCCTCGCCTCGCAAGAGCCGGCCAAACGCTCAGAGGGCGAGCGCCTCATTTCCACTTAGGCTTCTAGTTAAAGATGGGTCAGGCCAGATTTTAATTGCTTATTACTTCCCCGCAAACAGAAATCGACATGATACACTCTATTAAATTACCTGCATCACAATCATTTTAAGAAAATGGTTTATGTTCTTTTAATGGCGCTATTTATCGTCCATAAACTTGCTGGTGTAACCAAGCGCCTCTCTGTCCTAATGAAACACACACACGGAATATTGTTCTCTGTTTATTGGAACCGTGAGGTGTTTAGCTTTTGCAGGTGGTTGAGCATTCCGGAAAAAACCACATTTGATTTTCAGCTTCTAAGAGAAGTGTGCCTTGCCATGGGGTTAAATTCCATATCAGGGCTTAATATCCTCAGAAAGAAGACAAAGGATCGTAAGGTTGTAGGACAGAGACAAAAATCGCATGGAGCCTGGGTTTCTTAGTCCATCCAGGCTGTTCTAGGAGAATAAATACCACAGACTGGGCATTTATTATTTCTCCCAGTTCTGGAGGCTGCAGGTCCGAGATCAGGGCACCCACAGATTTGGTGTCCGCTTCCTGGGTCATGGGCAGCCGTCCTTCAGCATCCTCACATGGTGGGAGGGGCGAAGAGGCTCTCTGGGGTCTCTTTTATAAGGGCACTAATCCCGTTCGTGGGGGCTCTCCCCCTTGTGACCTCCCGAAGGCCCCACCTCCTAACCATCACTTTTGGGGAAGGATTTCAACATGACTTTTTGGGGGGACACCTTCTGAGATGGCGTGGTGGACAGAGTGGTGCCCCGCCAGCGTGTGGGGACACCTGCCAGGGCCGGGAAGGGCTGTGAGCATCCCTGCTGGGGTCTGCACATCACCGTGCTCTGTTCTGGTGGTCTGGGTCCAGCCCCGGCCAGGTGGGGCTTTTGCTCTGGTCTCGCATAGTTTTCATGAACCACTCTTCTCTTCCCCTCTTCTCTATCTCTGGGGCTCCCCAGCCCCCAGATGCCTCAGTTGCAGACTGCAGGGGTTCAGGCACCAGCACGGGGGACCCTCTCTTGCCTTTGCTCACCCTTTGTGTCTTGTCTTTGACCAGCACCGTCCTTTTTCGTGACCTTGGCTCTCTTTTTACTACCGTGCCAAGGTTGAACTCCCTATTGACCAGCATCCCGACCCCTGGGACGGTGAATTTGTTCCTGTCTGCTCAGGAAATCTGGGCTCCTGTGTGTCCTTTCCCTCCTGAGGCTCTTGACCTGCTGCACTTGGTGTCAGGCTTTGCTTCCTGGAGCAGTTGTCTCCCTTTCACCGAGGTTTTAATGCAGTGCCCGTGAGCTGAACCGTTGGTGCGTTTCAGGGAATCCTTCTCCTCATGGGGCAGTTTATAAGGCTGTGAACTGGTCCCTCTTCCTCCTTTGTGGGACCCTGTGACCAGCGATTTCTTTGTCCTTTGTGGGACCCTGTGCCCCCCTCCTCACCTGTGCATGGTGGAGGGACCGTTGGTTCATTTTCTGGGGCCCCACTGTGTCCGCCCGAGTACGTCAGATACTGTGAAGGAGAATCACTTTCTTTTTGTGTTCCGATATAGAAATGCCAAATTGGGGAAAAAAGATTCCCTAGAGGTAGAAGAGTATAAATAAAATGTTAAGGAGGATTGTACGGTGTGCACAGCAGAGCCCGTCTGGTCACTCATAGCCCTTGACGTGACTTTGCGTAACGGACAGTGAATGACGGTGGGCTGAACCTTGATGACTTGACTCCTTCCGGCAGCATCTTTATCCTCTCGTAATTCTGGTAGCCTGAAAAGACTCGATAAACTGCTAAAACACAGGCACTCAGGCTCAAGGTGAGTTCAGAAGCTGTGGGGGCCAAAATATATGGCTGCATGCTGAAAAGCAGACATGCAAGAAATTAAAAATATAGCCCCAAAGGTTTAATGTTGCCTTTTAACTGTGCTTAAATTCATATTCATGTCCTAACGGTCTGTCCGGAGTAGCCTGGGTTGATATAGGGAAGGTATAAACATATCTCCTTCAAGTGAGTGCTTCTGCAAATCCTATTTTGATAAGGTCTTAAATCCGTGGAGATCAGATCATAAAATTCCCCTGCAGTTTCAGCAATCGGTGGAAACAGGGCTCAACACATTTTTTTTTTTCTTTCAGTTTTGCATTCAGCCAGAGTAACCTCCATTCGTAAATCCCTCTGTCCCCCACCCCCACCCCCTGGGGTGGGGGGGGAGGGGGAATATGGGCCACGTGGGGTGTGTTAGCAACATTTCAAGTGTAAATATTAAACTTGGTTGGTAAATTTTAATTCACCTTTCAATAATTTCCTGGCTCACGTGGGCTATTTTTTAGCAGATGCGGGCTTAGAGGTTTAGTGAGAAATGGGCCGTAATAACCGAAAATGCCAGACGAGCGTCGTGTCTAGTTTAGAAATTTATCGGGTCCTAAGTTCTTCATCAGCGGATGTGACTTCCCAGGTGTTCACATGGAATTTGGGGCGGCAGGTGATTGAAGATGGCGCTGGGGTGATTTATGCCATTAAATCACTTACAGAATGCACGCCAGTGTCCCCTGAAGGGCCCTATTAAGTTTATTCTTCATGTCTGATCGCAGCGGCTCAGAGCGTCAGAAAATCCCCTCGGCAGGTGGCCTTTTATGGGGGCAGGGTGTGAGTGCTCACGGTTGCTGAGTGTGCCAGTGACTCTGAAAACCTGGAAAGTAAAATTCCAGGAAGAACCACCCAGTAGAATATGTGAGTCCTTACACGCTTCTGTGGTTTGCTGTTGATACAGAAATCTATCCTTTGAAGATGGCCTCTGAGTGGAAGTGTTCTCTGGAAAAATCCCTTATTGACGCCACAAAGTTTCCTCTGCCGATGGAAGTGTTTAAGGTAAGATGTCGGTTCGTAGCGACTTGTTTATTCTTTCTCAGACCGTGCGAGTTCTGGAGTGAAAGGTTCCTCAACGTCGAAGCGCTCCCCACGGTTGCAAAAGCTAGTTTCGAAAAGCTCGGCCGCTCTGCATTCGCGACGTTCCAAGTGTTTATCTGTGTGCTTTGACCACGCTTTGTAATCCTCACAAATTCTCGTCTTACGAAACACTCATGGAACTGCCGTGGCTTTACTGTTTTTCTCCATAATGGGCTGGTATAGAGTCACGTCACCTCCTTTGCCCTCCTTCGCCCTTTACCAAAGGGACTGAAGAAGACGTAGCAGGCCTCGTTGGGTGTTTGGTGGGCAAAAAGAATCGACAGTGATGCGCCTCTTGGTGGTTCGGTTTTCTGGATGGCCCGAGAAATTTGTGCGAGTACCTGCTGGGCGCGAGGCCTTGTAGGTGCTAACGGAAGGGGAATGACATCATAGCGGGAAAGGATCGCCGGGTTCTTAACGCTTTGAAATTATGCCCACCACTTAATATGAAGCCGTGGGCAGGGATGACCCATTCGGGCCAGAGGAAGGCCTCCGAAGGCTGTTTTTATGCGGACCCTGAGTCTTGGGCGGTTCTAAACGTGGTCGCAGCCGGCTGGCAGAAACTGGCTTCCTGGTCCCGAGGGGACACCTGTCTGCAGTACCTTTCACGTCCCATGTGGGGAATGACATGAGGAAGGCGTTTAGGTGCCAGGGGCAGGAGGAGTTTAGGGCCTGGGCGCAGGCATCGGCTTCCTGAATTTTATGTACGCCCAAGCCGTAGCTCAGGATTTTAACCCGTCACAGCAGATCACGTGCCTTCTCGAGCCGCGCTTTTCCTGGTTTGTAACACCAGTTTTAACTTTAAAAGACCGCTTTTGAAACCAGGGATAGAATTACGTTCCGCAGTTTAATTGAGCGATGACTTTTACAGCGTTTTGATCCTGTTGCGCTAGACGAACCGCGTAAATAGAACGGGATATTGGGGGGGGGGGCGCCTGGGGGGCTCAGTCCCTGGAGCGTCCGACTCTTGATTTCGGCTCAGGTCGTGGTCTTGTGGTTTGTGAGTTTGAGCCCCGAGTCGGGCTCTGTGCCGACAGCGTGGAGCCTGCTTGGGATTCTCCCTCTCCCTCTCGGCCCCTCCCCTGCTTGCTCTCTGTCTCTCAAAATAAATTTATTAATTAATTAAAAAAAAAGAATTGGTTGTTAGCAGTAGTGATTGTTGGCAATGAAGCAATATCTTGGGCGTTCTTTTTTTTTTTTTTTTTTTAACTGATCAAATACTTCTTTCCTCACCTCTGCCTCCCTCCCTCCCTCCCTCCCTTCCTTCCTTCCTTCCTTCCTTGCTTTCCTGATAACATTCTCCCCTGGAAAAGATAATGACGGTAAAGAAGAGCAGCTTTTCCCTTTCCTTTCTGGCTCCACGGTCTCTTTGCGGCCCTCTGTCGACCCGTGCAGGTGATGTCCACTGTCTTCGCGGTGGCCTTAGGAATATTTTAAACGTATAAATTGGGTTGTGTTCAAACTAGATTTTGTTTTGAAATACATCATACATCTGTGAGGAGCTCAGAGTCAGGGGTGAACGCAGAATACGAGAAGTCACCACCGGGAGCCCTTGTGCGCGTCCCTCCCCCACGCACTCTCGGGGCTCTGCCTCGTTTTGTGGGGATCACTTCCTCGCTTTCTCTTTGCAGTGTTACTGCCTCTGTCTGTTTTCCTAACTGTTACGTGATTTGCCTTGACAAAGTCAGAAGCAGGTCTAAGCCTCCCTGTTTTAGAAGAGGCCCTTTCCTGGGGGGAAATAGCCGGATGGCGTTTGGTTGGTAAGTTGGCTTTGCTTTTCCTCAGCTTACAAGAGAGTTGAGTCAGCAAAGGCACGAGCCGATCGTCAGAGAATTAGGGTTCCTCTCGGCCGGGTCATCTTCCAGGGCTGTAGCATGAACTTCACGTGCCGGACATCCTTTAGAAACATGGACGGGAACCAGTGGGTTTGTAGTTTGTGCCGTTGTAGCTTACTTCTGTTCCAGGAGGAAGCCCAAACACGGCTCCTCTGGGAAGTCAATGGAATGGTCTCATCGGCTGCAGGCAGCTGGGCCTAGAGCAGGCACTGGGAGCGTGTTTCGTATGCAGTCGGCATGAGCCAGATACCGTCAACGGTCTTGGTCTGGCTTGCTTTGACGTTCTCTCCTCAGATTCTGAAGGTGAATGCAACATGGCAGCCGTCATCGTGATGGCAGCCGTCATCGTGATGGCAGCCGACAGGACCCTTCTCCCTGAGTGAGTGAGAATGTCTTTGTTCTGTCCTCATGCTTCACCGGCGGTCTGTTTGGGTAGAGAATTCTAGGCTCCTCACTATCGGTTTTCTCAAGAATTTGGACGTCTTGCTCCATTTTTTTCCTCCCTTCTCCGGAATCTTCTATTTTCCTCCACTTTTCTGCCATTTCACAGAGGGATGCCTTGGTGGGCATCTGTTTCCTTCCAGTATGCTGGCTGGAACTCAGGCCTTTAATTGGGGGATGGTTCTTTTTTAAAATGATGTCTCCCACCTCTCTTTTGCTCCCTTGATCTGTGAGCACGTGGATGTGGTTCTCCTGGACTGGTTTTTTACCTCCTCCTCCTCCTCCTCCCCCTCCTCCTCCACCCCTTCCTTCTCCTCCTCTTTCTCCTGCCTCCTCCTCTCTTTCTCCCTCTACCCTCCACCCCCCTGCTTCTTTTCCTTTCAGTTCTGTTTTTCATTTCCTTGTCTGTTTGCTCCACTGTGAGAAGTTTCCTGAAACTTGCTTGTGCCGTCCTGTTTCTACGGGCACTTGTTTGGTGTGTCTTCGCTGAATGCTGTGTTTATAGCCTCCTGTTCTCACAGCATGGACACATGAGTTTATCTTGTTGAAATTACTGACTTTTAGAAGTTTGTTTTTTTTTTTCCCCTCCCTGAATAATTTAGTTCCTCCAGGTTGCTTTTGGATTGTTTCCTGTCTTCTTGTTGGAGGCTTTACAAAGATAGCTGCAAATCCTTGACCTTCTGCTCTTGAGTAAGAAGGGGGTTAGAAAGCTGAGGGAGAGCTGTGTGGGTGTGGGTGACCCTGGAAGGCTACTTCTTTGTGCAGTGGTTTTTCCTCTTCAGCTGATTTTCCAGAGGGTTCTTCGACTTCCAGCCCAGGGCTCAAAGCCGGCTGTCGGTGTTGTTGGGTGAGTGGGGAGAGGGGGGCCGGCGTTTCGGCACTGCACCCACAGCCCCGCGGCCAGCTGTATCATCCGCTTCAGAGGTGAGTGGGGAGCACGGTTGGTCTTTGGGAGTGGAGGAGGGAGCTTCTTCCCTCATCGGTTCCCATCCACCCCCAGTTTTAGGCATATGTGGTGTGACCATTTGCTGAGAGCCTCGAAGATTCTGCTGTCTGCCCTGCATTGGTTCTCAGCTTTGCTGCTGAAGGCTTGAGATGGGTTCTGTTGGTTGTGTTAAATCAGTCACTTTTTACTCATCTGTGTTGTTACCTTCCAAAACTTTGCTGCTACTGAGTGGATTTGGGTCTTAAAAATTCTTCACTGGAATTTTGGTTTAGGGAAATTAATGGGAGTTTTAGTCCGCCATCAGAATCTGACACCCCCGCACAAACCATCTTGTGGCTTGGGCTGTAGGTAAAGCTCCCTGACAGCCCTCCAAGATGGCGCTGAGCCTGCTGGTGACTCAGCCATGCTTCCCTCCATGGCTCATGTGCGGGGCCTCCCCTGTGTGCCCGCCACCGGCCTCTTCTCTGTTCTTCACATACCTTTTGTCTGTTAGATGCTGCAGAAGGGTTCAGCTGCAAATATGAATCCTCTTAAAGAAGTCTTGCCTGGGCCCTTGGCTTCTGTCCTTGTCCTACATTCCGTGCCCTCTCTTCTGCCTTGTTGCCCAGCTCACAATTAGACTTGGTCATTTGTGTGGTTCTTGGTGTAACATCCATGTCTTTTTGCTTAACTGAAGCTTCCGGAAGGCAAGGACCACGTCTTTCATGTTCAGTGTTGAATCCGTTCAACCAGACTGTAGGCAGACTCAGTAAATACTGTCAAATGGATGAACAAATTCTTGAAGAGACAGACGTATTTAACTCACGGATTTAAAATATTTTGAGTTGAGTAAATAAAAAAAATTAAAAAAGAAAAAAGGGGCGCCTGGGTGGCTCAGTCGGTTAAGCGTCCAACTTTGCCTCAGGTCATGATCTTGCGGTTTGTGGGTTCGAGCCCTGTGTCGGGCTCTGTGCTGACAGCTCGGAGCCTGGAGCCTGCTTTGGATTCTGTGTCTCCTTCTATCTCTGCCCCTCCCCCACTTGTGCTCTGTCTCTATCAAAAATAAATAAGTGTAAATAAAAAAATAAAAAGTAAATAAAATATTTTGAGGTGGGGCGCCTGGGTGGCTCAGTCAGTTAAGTGCCCGACTTCGACTCAGGTCATGATCTCATAGTTTGTGGGTTTGAGCCCCGCGTCGGGCTCTGTGCTGACAGCTCAGAGCCTCGAGCCTGCTTCAGATTCTTTGACTCTGTCTCTCTCTCTCTCTGCCCCTCCCTGGTTGCTGTCTTTCTCTCTCAAAAATAAATAAAGTTTTAAAAAAAAATTAAAAAAAATATTTTGAGTTAATACTGTTGTTGGTTAATTGGATATGCAGACTTCTTATTCAGGACTATGAATACTAAGGCTCAAAAGGTAGAAACGTTAATTATCCTAGTATGTTTTTTAATTCGTTAAACTTTTATTGGAGGAGCTACTCTCTGAAAAATGCTATTGACCTGATCCCAGGGTTTCATAATTTTTCTACGTTTTGCAAAATACAGTGACCTTCTTCTGTCACTTTCATGTTTTTCGCTGAGAATTGAGACTATTTTGATGGACTCCTTGAGAGTTATTATTGTATGCACTAAGTGTCTTGTTCATGATGAATAGTGACTTTAAGAGTAGAGACTGAATATTTCCCATTTTTCACAGGGCCTCCCATCAGGCAGGACATACGGAATGGGCGTTGCGTAAATAAAAATGGGTTAAATTGAAATTATGTGTATTTTTGTTAAAAAACAGTTTTTAGGTTTATTTATTTTGAGAGAGAGACAGAGCAAGTGGGGGAGGGGAAGAGAGACGGGGGCAGAGAGAGAGAGAGAGAGAGAGAGAGAGACTCCCAAGCAGGCTCCACACCAGCATCACGGAGCCGGATGCAGGGCTCGAACCCACGGACCGTGAGACCGTGACCTGAGCCAAAGTCGGACGCTTAACTGACTGAGCCACCCAGGCGCCTGAGGTTCAGACTGTCTTAATCGTTGCGTCGCCTTAACAAAAACAGGAGAGTTTTTGTTTTGTTTTGTTTTTTGCCCTCTTAAGTTTTTGGATGTTTCGGTGAGCAGTATTCTCCTGCAGGTGTAAAAAGAGAACTTGGTGTTTTTCCCCCTGTTACCGCTGTTTGATCATCACTTTCTCAGCAGGCAAACTTACTTCTATTCTTTTCATTATGGTAAAAGGTGTATATGTTTGGATTCAGTCATGAGTCATCCTCGATGCCTGTTGTTGAGGAAAATTGCCATCGTGTTCCACTGTTAAGAGACAGAAGTCAAAGCAATGCACATTTAATGGCTGGAAACGAGCAGTGTTTCAAAGCAGTTCTTTTTTTCATTACCGCCGTTACACTGGAGACAAAATGGGTATTTTGACGGAATGACTCTCATTATGTGGCGGTGATTGTCATTCTGGGAATGTGTTCACATACGTGCCTTGGTATCTGTGTGCCTATGTCTATAAGTTCAGTCCGCTAGTGTTAACGTACAGAATTCCCCATCTCGTACGAATATCAGTATGGACAACAGCGTCGTAAAAAACGAGCACAGAATTAGTCTTCCTGCTGTCATTTACCCTTGATTTGAAGGAACGCTTAGAATGGCTTTCGGGTGCCATATTTTAGTGGCAATTCTGATTTCCCTTATTTAGAAAACACAGATGATCCGCAAACAGGTACATTCATTTGAAATTTAAGTACCTAATGAATTGGGTACCGAAGGGAAGGGGATAAAAAATTCATTACATTGAACAATAAATAAGGAAAAACATTTTTTTTTCCTGAAAGCTAGACTCACTATTGAAAGACTTAATAGATTTACCAAAGTAGTCCATATATTACTACCAATTTAACTCCTGAAAAATGGTAAGTATGTGCAGGTGATTGCCCTGCACGTCAGACTGGTGCCTCATGGCTTTCCGTTTTACTTATTAGGCAAACTTTTCAACCCATCATCTGATTGACCTATGACAAGTCCCACGATCAAAGTGATGAGAACAGAAGAAAATGGCCAGCGTTTTCTGCACCGTTTTTAAAAATTCAGTGTTTATTTTTGAGAGAGACAAAAAGAGAGAGCGCGTGAGCAGGGGAAGGGCAGAGAGAGAGAGAGAGAGAGGGAAACACAGAATCTGAAGCAAGCTCCAGGCTCCAAGGTGGCAGCACAGAGCCCAGTGCGGGGCCTGAACCCGTGAACTATGAGATCTTAACCTGAGCTGAAGTCGGACACCTAACCGACTGAGCCACCCAGGCGCCCCTTTCTGCACCGTTTAAGTTTTCAGTTTTCCTGAGTACCCAAGGCATGGATTTGGGGAAATTCAGCTGAATTTTAAGAAAAGGGCGAAGGGAGATGCGAAAATAAGAGTGTAGCTATAATTAACATGATATTTCATGTGTCAGATGTTCATAAGCCTTCTCTAATTACTGCTACTTTTCATTCTCTGCAATGCTCGTGAGTTGTAATCTACATTTGTGACCCCACTGATCTGAGAATGTTAAGCTGTGGACACTTCAGTGACAACTCCCACATACATCAAAGAGATCTACAAGTAGGAAGCCGAGTCCCTAATTTTCCAGTTAATCGGAGTAAGGCATTTCTCCCTTAGAGGAATACAGATGTGTGGCCCAGGGAATGCACACTGTCCTCCTTGCTTCACTCACGACCACGCCTCGTGATTGTAAGGAGGTAGTGTTCTTTGAAATGTCACTGAAACCCTTTGTCCATTTTTATCCCTTAAAGAAGTGAACTTGTTTGAATATTGTTTTTCATCGCACTGAAAACATTAAAAAAACGCTCAAAATCTCAGTGTGGTTGAAATTCCAAGTGCGCCGCTTAGGGATCGTCAGGAGAGCGAAAGCAGGTGCAAGCCGCTGAGACTTGAGGCCAGAACCTTGGCGTCGGCCCCGAAGGCTTGCTCTTTCTCGTGCCTGTGTCGGGTCCCCCGCTCTGCCCCCGGGTTTGGGGAACACCAGGATGGCGGGACTCAGCTGTGGATACGCTCGCGGGTTGTTAATCAGAGAGAGCAAAAGGGTGTAAAGCAACATCGGCAGTGGGAAGAAGAACGTGGTGTGGACTCTGGAAACTCACGCCCAAGCCTCAGAGGGCCCTCTCCGGAGTGGCTGCCGGACACTCTTAACTGTGACAGCACGTGCTTTTGTCTTCCAGGGGGGCTCCTTAGAGGCCCAGTGCCCAGGGGCTTAATGGGGGGCTGGCCACCGTGGGTATCCCCTGCCTAGCGTGTGGCCCCGTCTTAGACTCCCAGAAGGCAACTTAAATCATACCGTTTGTACAAATAATCTTGGCACGGCGGTCCACTCTTCTGTGTAGGGAGCTTTGTATCTGTGATGGGTGCTGTTGGTGATGTATTTCCAGACGACGGCCCAGGGCTAAACCCCGCAAGCAGGCCCTTTCCAAGGACTGCGATCTCTGGCCTGCTGTGCATAGTAATCCTCTTCCGGGCACCTCCGTCCCATCTATCGACAGAACCGGGCTCTGTCCTCACAGTCTTGTCCCAGAGTCTGTCACTTTTCTCTTGGCCCACCACCACGGCCCCAAGACCGGGTCTGCCCTCCTTCTCTCCTGGACCGCTGTGTTAGTTTCAGAACTATGTTCCCGGCTGCTAATCATTGCTTCCCTGCGGTCTGTCCTTCAGAGGGCGGCCAGAGCGATGTTTGAGAAAATGTTTACTTATTTTGGGGAGAGAGCGAGCGGGGGAGGGAAGATCCAAAAACGGGTTCTGTGCCATCAGCGGCGAGGGGCTGGAACTGGAACTCACACACCTCGAGATCGTGACCTGAGCCGAAGTCGGACGCGCAGCCGACCGAGCCACCCGGCGATTCTTTTGAAACAAGATCCAGATCCCGTCGCTCTGTGGCTTGTAACCCCCCAGGTGGCATCTCCTGCTGAGGGAGGGCCGTCCAGGCTCCTGCATGGTCCAGCTCCCTGCGGGCTCTCTGAGCCCACCTGCGGCCTGAGGCCCTCGCCGGTCCCTCCCCACGCCGTGGAGACCTGCTGTCCCTCCAAACCTGAGATACCCCTGCTCAGGCCTTTGCAGTGATGCCCTGGCGCCCTGGCAAGTGACCCCCCCCCCCCCCCCACCGAGGCCTGCATGGCACCTTCCTTCGCTTTATTCAGGTCTTTGCTTACGAGGAGGAGCCATACTCTCCAGCACCTCTTGCCCATCGTAGCACTGATCCCCACACGTGGTCTCTGTTAATTTGCTTTTTCTGCATCTGGTCCGTTTCCGTCGCTAGACCGTAACGAACTCCATAGAGCAGGTAGCGGCTCCATTCCCGGGGCCTGGGGCAGCGCCTGGCGCTTTGGAAGCGTGCCATGAAAATCCTTGAACGGATTGGTGAGGAGGTTCAGCGCAGCGATCAACTCAGAGGAATGAAAACTCAGGAGAGGTCGTTAAGTGTCGGGTCAGGGAGGCGAATCTCCTGGGAGCGGTTCTGAATGACACGGTGAGCACGTGTAGACAGGGGACCGGGGGCTCTGCTGCGGTGGTGGATCGGCACCACCGGGGTTTCCGCGAGCAGCCGAAACGACGCCGTGTCGGTGTGAGGCTAAGAGGAGGCAGTTGAGGGCCCTGGGAAGGACACTAGGGACGGATTGAAATTGAGGAAACGTCCCGGCATAAAAAAAAAAAAAAAAATCCACGTTCTGTGAAATTCCGTTGCTGGTGAAGTTGCATTGTCCCTGTGCCTTCTCGTTGAAAATGATCAGAGTCGTGGTGCCTGGGTGGCCCAGTCGCTTACGCATCGGACTTCAGCTCGGGTCATGACCTCACAGCTCGTGAGTCCGAGCCCCGCGTCAGGCTCTGTGCTGACAGCTCGGAGCCTGGAGCCTGCTTCGGATTCTGTGTCTCCTCCGCCCTGCCACTCTGCCTCCTCGGCCCCTCCCCTGTTCACGCTCTGTCTCTCTCTCTCAAAGATAAATAAATGTCAAAAAAAAAAAAAAAAAAAAAAAAAGAAAATGACCGGAGTCAACTTAATATTGCCTCGCCAGTGTTGTGTGGGTTAGTTTCCTTTTCAGTGTGGGGCGCTCATTAGCTGTCCAGATGTTTCCAGTAATGCATCGTAAGGTGCCGTGGCTGACGTGTCATTGACTCACGAAACCGATCCGTGGACATACAAGGAGCTTGAGGAATGTCCTGGAGAGGACGCTTCTGTCGGGCAGTCGCCGGCTCTGAGTGAGTGGCTTCTGCCTTCTGGGCATCTGGGTTTCTAGCCTGTTGCCTTCCCTTTTCTAGCGTCATACCCACGTTCCTCGAATACACACAGTAGCTGCGTAGATGAGAGGCGTTTGGTTGGTGACAGCCGATGTTTGCAGGTTATTCCCGTTCTATCGGAAGCTGAGGAGAGATGTGTTTTTCGATGGGATATACACACCCAGACACTCTAGCCACGACCCATTCCATCCTTGCCAATTCTTGATCCGTATCTGTGGCTAATGAGGTTAATGGGACCCGTGCTTTTACGTCCTCAGGACTCACGGTGCATCAAAAGAGAATACTTGGGCTAGTACTTGGAGGAAATACTCAGTCTCTTGGTGCCCCTCATACAACTCATGTTTTGGTCTTCTTCGACATAAGTGTGTGCTAGAAGAATCCCAAACTGTTTACAACTGACTCGGGTTCAAGGGTGCTCTTGAAATCTGTAGATAAAGGGCTTTCGTAACGGCCAAGCAATAAGCTAGGTGTTGTTGGGTCCGGTCCCAAGCTGTGCCTGTCCTTGTGTCTGTAGTGAGGCTCACTCTCTCCAGAGCGTGGTGTTTCACAAACAAGGGGAAGGAGCCGCTGAGGGAAAGCTAGTTGGTAAAAGAAGATCCCTAAGGATTATTATTGTTTTTCAGCACAAGCGCCCTAACGACGACAGGTAGACATTCCACGCACGTATTTCTTCTCTGTAAAGAGGGTTCAGGCCGTGCTCATAATACACTGAAGTCCCCACAGCCTGTTACTTCTTGAGCTCTTCTCGGCTTTGAATTATGTACCCGTCGGTGTGCTTGTAGATTTAACCCATCGGAGGGCATCTCTTTCTGTATTTTAGCGTCTGAGACCCAGGTTAAAGGCCGGAGAGAGAAGATGAAGTGTGGCAAAGAGAGAAGAGCTTCTCTTTCTCATTCCATCGGCTACAGCCGAAAGGGTAAGAAAGGAAGTGAGCTGTTCTGTTAGGTTGGATTGTGATGTTGTGGTTTCTATGGTGACTGATTTCTTTTTCTCTTGTTCGGCAGCTAAATGCAGCAATAACCAAAAAAAAAAAAAAAACAAACCCACCAACAATAAAACAAACCAAAATCTCATGGCTGAGTTTGCCCTTCAGGTGGGTTACTTTTATTCTCCCAGAATCTGCTTTAAGCCCCCTGTGTAGGGCCAGCACTAATTCCTTTGGCTTGACGTCCCTTGTCCCACACGGCAGAGTGAGTGTCGTGATACCGAACGTGTTCTCATCCACTTAAGCCCAAATGTCCCTTTGGCTGTCTTAGACGCAGGGTCGTTTTGTTATCAGACTGATGGCTTGCCCCCTGGGATCCTGTCAGTGCGGTTGACTCCGCTTTCGAGGGCGTAGCTGGGCGCCCTGTTCCAGGCTGTCCTACCTTGGGGCTCCCTCGCCGCACCCCTGGGCGTGAAGGCACAGGCTTCTGCAAGCCTTGTGCAGTATCCCTCCTTTGCCGTTCTCATTTCTTTAAAGACTTAGAGGGATTCTGGAAGCAGAGCCTCTCTGGGGTGCTAGATGGCAGAGAAGTGCGGTCCTGTCTGACATATAGAAACAGGAAGGAGGGCCTGCTCTCTGTCGTTCCTCCTGCGCCCCAGGCTCGTGAACCGCAGCCCAAGACTTACACAACGGGAAGAGGATGATGGGGGCCATCTCGCTCCACTGAGCGTCAGAGAAAGTCTTGGGAGAGATGCCCTAAGGAAGGCAACTTGGGTCAAACAATATTGTAACCGGAAAAATCGCAAGGCCGGGACAGAGTTCGCTCTAACGGTTGCTCCGTCACCAGGGCCCCAGAGCTGCTGCCTGCAGTCTGCTAGATAGTGGCTCGCTTTTAATTCGAAACAAGAAGAACTTAAGAACCGAGTCAACTTTCTGTTCTCTGCTCCGTGAGTTGTCATTCCCAAATGGCTTCTGTTCGCCGCCGATGATGCGCGCTCGCGCCGGTTAACGGCACTTTCGGGCAGGGCAGGGTAATATTAGCACCGACTCTGGGAATTGGTGGCGGGATACGGGGCGGGGGTGGCGCACGCATCTCTAAAACAGAAGCATTTCAAAGCGACTGTCATGTCGTAGTTTCATTTCTTCAGATTTTCCATGCCACTCCCCGTTAAGAATCAGTGAGAAGTGGTTTCTGCGTTTTGGTTCTGCAGACGATTTTGTAATCAGCCACAATCAGATCGTATGGATTGTTTTTTTTTCCCCTCTAAATATACACAGAGATCCTTTGTAGGTTAGGTTGAACTTTTCATCTCCACGTGCCTTTTGCGAACAGCACGTATGAATCGCAGTGTCTCAAGAAAGGGAGTCGGATAGGAGGAGGCGTCCTTGCAGTCAGGGGTTTACAGTCCCTGGAACAGGAGGGCCCCAGCACACCATGCTTCGGAGCCCCAACTTTCTTTTTTTTTTTTTTTTTTTTTTTCAACGTTTTTTATTTATTTTTGGGACAGAGAGAGACAGAGCATGAACGGGGGAGGGGCAGAGAGAGAGGGAGACACAGAATCGGAAACAGGCTCCAGGCTCCGAGCCGTCAGCCCAGAGCCCGACGCGGGGCTCGAACTCACGGACCGCGAGATCGTGACCTGGCTGAAGTCGGACGCTTAACCGACTGCGCCACCCAGGCGCCCCATGGAGCCCCAACTTTCAATAAGTTGAACACCTGCCCTGAGGGGTTCGTGTGTACTGTGGGTGTAAATAAAAGTGTGGGGATCTTTCGGCTTCCTTTTATTTCCTGGGACAGCCGTCTGACTCCGAGTTTCCTTGTCTGGATGGCACGAAGTCAAGGGTGAGATGAAAATCTGCCTCCAGTGTTGTCTCCAGCCCCACTTAGAACCAGTAGGATAAACAAATCAGATTCACTTTTCCAGAATAGGCCATGTTGTGTTTCACATTTAAAAACAGGAACGAATGGGGTGCCTGGGTGGCTCGGTCGGGTAAGCATCCGACTTCAACTCAAGGTCATGATCTCACGGTGCGCGGGTCCAAGCCCCGCGTTGGGCTCTGTGCTGACAGCTCAGAGCCTGGAGCCTGCTTCGGATGCTGTGTCTGCCTCTCTCTCTGGCTCTCCCCTGCTCACACTCTGTCTCTCTCTCAGAAATAAAATAAACCTTAAAAAAATTTTTTTTTTTTTAAAAAAGGAACGAATAAGTTTGGAAGAGTAGAAGCCCGACTTAAAGCTTCTTAACGTCTATCAGCATGTCCCGCGTGTTGTTGCTGGTGCGATTTCTGGGTCCCAGCAGGACTGATTCTTGCCCCTAGCATCTCCGTGTTCCTAAAGGAAAATTCATGCATACTCAACTCCAGTCTGCAAAGGAGTTCAGAAAATTTAGCCATTCCGGTTGTGATTTTGTACAGATGGGTCCGTTCCCTGGGCCTCCGTTGTTTCTGAGCCGGCCGCAGGGCCATCGGTGGGGGGCGGGGGGCTGCTGAACGAGGAAGGCCCAAGCGTTACAAACCCTCGGTCTTGGGTGGGGACGCGCACACCTCTGGAGCATCTCTGGAATACACGGTACTCCTTTCAGACCCGGCAGGGTGGGGTACGGACAGCACAGGGTCAAAAGCGCAAGTGAGACTGTGGATACTTGACAGGAACTGCGCTGTCATTCTCCCGTGACAGCTGGCTGCCGTGTTGATGGTGGCTTCTGGTTACGGAGCCCCGCAGGGTGGGAGGGACGATACCGGCCACTCTCCACGTGCCCACTCAGTGTCTTCGCAGCTCGCTGGCGGGCACCTTTGGTCCGTGCACTCGGGGAGACTCCAGGCTCAGACACGCTGATCTCTCGTCCTACCCTGGGCCGGGACCCCGTGGTGCCTCCAGGACGCAAACACAGACCTGTCTGAATCCTGGGGCCAAGATATTTTTTCCTTTTGCTTTCGGACAGTCTTTAAGAAGTAAACCAAGGGTATTTACAGGCTGAGCCCAGTGAGTATTATTGCAGCAGAGAACGAGAAGATAAATCCCGAGGGCATTGAGGATTGCCTGTCAAGTATCCTAGGTGAACTGGAATGCGTCGAGTGACTCGTCACCTTGGACGGAGGCTCTTGGGGCAGGATGATTCTTTATTGTCACGATTAGCAAGTGCCCCCACGTCTTTCAGATGCTGGTACTCCAGAGTGTGGCGGTGCTCCCCGTGTGGAAGAACCACCGCTGGTGTGGACCAGGAGGAGTGGCCCCATTTTTCTTGACAGTGATTGGCTTGGGAGGAGGCACATGGCCAGTTTGGGTCAACAATCCACGGGGAAGCCAGCCGCGTGGTTTCTAGAAGAGACGTGGGGAGGAGGTGGCTCTCTCTTCTTCCCCTGCACTTTATCCCCTCTGGCCGAGGGTCCTGGGACTCACACAGTGTTGAGAGGGATGGAAGGAACCTGGGCCTCGTAGGAGGGTGTTCCTGCTCCCTTAACCCAGGCCGAGTGGCCGATCCCCGGGAGCTCCCTAACTAGGGACAGGATGGGTTTCCTTACGGTTCATTTCATCTTAAGTAGGGCTTCCTGGTCTGTGCATGTGAAGGCAGCCGAGTGGGTAAAGCTTTCCTCAGGGAACAGCACCCGCTGGGTGACTTGGTCCGCTTGTCTGTGGGTGTGAGGTGATAGCGTGCTCCTTAAAAGTAACAAACCCGGTGTTGCCGTGGAGGAAGGGAAGCAGGTTAAGAGTGGTGGCCTTGGGAGGGTAAGTAATGATGCTGGATTTGCCGTGTAGACTGGTATAGATGCCACGTTGGGATTTCCAGCATCGAGTGAATCCGAGCCAAGAGGGATGGTCTGTATGGCTCATCAGACCGAGAGACTGAAAAGCTCCCGGGATGGCTTAATGTTGGAGACAGAGGCAGAGAGAACCAAGGGGCTTTGGGGGGGCTCATGGAAGGTGAAGAGGGAGGAGCCCACACATGCAGGCGTCCCCTCCCCCATACCCGGCTTCTCTCGCGACTGTGTCTGAACTGGTGGTTCTCGACCGGGGAGAATTCGCCCGCCAGGGGGCACTTGGCAGGGTCCGGAGGCATCTTGATGGTCACATCTGGGAGGGCGCTGCCGGTGTCCAGAGGGTAGAGGTCGGAGATGAAGGTGAACAGCCTGTGGTGCACAGGACGGCACCCCCAATAAAGAACTGTCTGGTCCCCGAATGGCGACAGTGCTGAGGTGGAGAAGCCCTAGCCTAGAGAACAGATACTTTTGGGAAACAGGTTGACCAGCAGAAGTCGAGAACAGTCGGGATTTGAGGAGGGTACTTGAGACTTTAACTGTTACGAGGCCCGTGCCAGGCTGCCTGGCAAACGAGCACGTAAAAATTTGGGGGTCGGGGCGCCTGGGTGGCTCCGTCGGTTAGGCGTCCGACTTCAGCTCAGGTCACGATCTTGCGATCTGTGAGTTTGAGCCCCGCGTCGGGCTCTGGGCTGATGGCTCAGAGCCTGGAGCCTGCTTCCGATTCTGTGTCTCCCTCTCTCTCTGCCCCTCCCCCGTTCATGCTCTGTCTCTCTCTGTCTCAAAAATAAATAGACGTACAAAAAAATTTTAAAAAATTTGGGGGTCCTCCCCCCTCCCCGTGTTCCAGGAGCTGCTCTCCGGGTCTAGAAGAGTCGGGACACAAAGTCAGCCCTCCTTGAGGGAAAGTTCTGCTTGTGACTGGCTGTCCTTCCTCTCTCTGAAGGGTGGTGCCTACCCAAGTGGGGACCATCGAGGGCCACGGTCGTATTTCCATGACAACGGTTTGGTTGCATGTGGGGGCTTCCCACAGTGTTTTTGTCAGCCGCATTCCGTCAGTGGGGTGCCAAGCTTGGACCCCCGCCCAGAGTGGCCATCACACTCTTCCTCCGTCCAGGGCACTAAGGTTGTCCCGGGCGTTGCTGTGGAAACGGGAAGAGACGCCCCTGCTTACCAGGAGAGAATGAACTCTGTGTGAGAAGAGACGCTGTCGTCACTGGTGACCTTCACCCAGAATCAGCCACGGTTTGCTGTTACGTGAGGTTGAATTTCTTGCAGATGCTCTTCTGGTGCTAAATGTTAATCAGTGAAAGGCATTCTTTTTTTTTTTTTACATTTATTATTTTTTTGAGAGACGGAGAGAGACAGCATGAGCAGGGGAGGGGCAGGAAGAGAGGGAGACACAGAATCCGAAGCAGGGTCCAGGCTCTGAGCTGTCAGCACAGAGCCCGACGCGGGGCTCGAACTCACGAACCGCGAGATCGTGACCTGAGCCGGAGTCGGCCGCTTAACCGACTGAGCCACCCAGGCGCCCCAGTGAAAGGCATCCTTAATGCTCTGGTTTTTTTTGTTTGCTTGCTTGTTTGTTTATTTTAAACAACCTAGTGTGCCAGTTTTTGGACTTCGTGAGAAACCAGGTCTGCCCTAGTTACGTGGTGTAAATCCTGTGGTTCAGGTTGAAGTATATAATACTGCGTTTCATCACTACTATTTTTCAGCTTGATTTACTGCATGGACAGTAGATAAAGCTGCTGCTTACAGCTGTAAGTAAAGAATGGAAATGCTTATTAGTGTTCCGCACCCAGATTTTTTATTACGTTTTTGTTATAAATATTTCATTGGCCAAATTTAATTCAGTGCAGTGGAATTAAAATGTAATAATGCTATTGATTTAATAAATGTTGGCATTCTCCTGTCCATTTTTAGATGAAACTAATATAATGAGAGTAATTTCCTAATGAACACACGAGCACCGGATCACCGGTAAAACAAAAAGGGGGAACAGTATGATAAATTGGACTGGATCTTTTTTTTTCTTCCGGCATGGCATATCATGCTGATACGAGGAAAGGAATTAAAGCGTAGTTCATTATATATCAATTTGAATGTAATACTAATTAAAACCTTCCTTTGACTTCACTGAAGCCTATTTTTAGAAATTATGTAAATTAACCCAGGCCTTTGAAAACGGGCATATGCAATGTTTGAGTTCCCCGAGGACCCCAAATGCTGGCATGTCGGCACCGGGAAAATGACGCCGTGCGGTATTTTTTGTGTAGGTATGATATACACTAAGAGATGTGGATGCTCAAAAAAATGTGGCAGGGCCATACTGCAGGGCTGCTTTTTGTCCATTTTATGTCCTATCCAACGTAAGCGAAAAAGGAAGCACCCTAGAATTAACGATTGAGGCCCACGTTGCCGCCACTAGAAAATTTCCCGTGGCGTTTGACCGCGGGACTTGGGTTAGGAGTTTGGTTTCCGCACGGGGAGCAGTTTACCGCTTTTCTTGCGTGGAGATCCTCACCAAGTGCATTTTAATTGCATTGTGTTAATTAGTTTGAACTCGCTCTCCCCGCTGCCGCATTCTTCGTATTGTTGTCTCGCGGGTGGTGTATTTATCTAACGAAGTGGGGGTGGGGGGGGGGAAGCATCGGCTATTTTAGGGAGTCGGTGGTCCCCACATAACCTGCAGCTCTTCAGGCCCCTAACATAACTGCAGAGAGAGGAGTCAGGTTCAAGCAGGAATGTGACCCACGAGTGGGACCTGAAAGGGTGGCAGTTTCCGTCTTTCGCGTCTTCTCCTTCCTCTGTCTCCTGCTTCCCGTATGCTCCGTCTCCTTGCGTAGATCAATACTTAGAATCGTTTGTCTGTTTTATAAAGAGCGCCGGGGTTCGCCCTGAAGCTTTATCACTGTGCCAGAGAAGTTTGGGCTGGTGCTTACTCACGGATGGCCAATACTAAGACCGCTCCGTGCGGTGGTGTTTCTTAACTAGCTGTGTTTGATTCTTCGGGAGCAGGTCGTGCCTTTCTCCAGGCGTAGCGATCGTTCCCAGGCAGGGACTGTGTCAGAGGCTGACGTCGGAAGAGGTGGCTGGCCGGCGTGGACCTGCCGCCCCTCGGGGAAGGCTCTGAGCTGGCTCGAGGTCGGGATGCTCTGACCTCAGTGTGTCGGGTGAAAAACATGAGACATAAGCCCGAACCATAAAGCCAAACAACCAAATGCACTGGTGGTTTGTCCACTCTTTTTCCCAGCGTTACACCTTTTAAAAAAAAAAAAAATTTTTTTTAACGTTTATTTATTTTTGAGACAGAGAGAGACAGAGCATGAACGGGGGAGGGGCAGAGAGAGAGGGAGACGCAGAATCGGAAGCAGGCTCCAGGCTCCGAGCTGTCAGCCCAGAGCCCGACATGGGGCTCGAACTCACAGACTGTGAGATCATGACCTGAGCCGAAGTCAGACGCTTAACCGACCGAGTCACCGAGGCGCCGCCCCCACCCCCAGCGTTACACTTTGTCAGGAACCACCTCATCCGCTGTCTCTTCATTCTGTATAGATTCACGCGTAACACGTAGTATTTAAAATACTACTGACGGATTGAGATTCATCAGCCAGGAACGTTTGCCGGGTTAACCAAGTTTATCAGACCAACCTGTCTGGGTTAGCGTTGATAATGTCGCGATAAAAGAGGCATTGACGAAGGATGGCTTCCTGGGAAAGCACCACAGGCATTTTGCAGCACACGCTTCTTCAATCCTCATTGCTTAAAGCACACACGAAAGCAGTTAGTAAAAATCATTTGCTAATTTTGGATGAAGGCTGAGTGTATATAAACATTTCGAGGGTAATTTTTAGTGTCCGAAGCCTCTGACACACGTTTTTCATAAGCCGCTGAAAGAGTGTGATGAATTAACAGTGAAAATTGGGAGGTTAAGGAAATGATCAGTATTAAGAGCTGTTACTTTTTAACCTGGCAAGATGTCTGGGGCTCCTGGGTGGCTCAGCGGGTTAAGTGGTTTAAGCGTCAGACTGTTGATTTCGGCTTAGGTCATGATCTCGCAGTTTGTGGGATCGAGCCCCACATCGGACTGTGCGCTGACAGCGCAAAGCCTGTTTGGGATTTTCTTTCTCTCTCTCTCTCTGCCCCTTTCTCAAAATACATAAATAAACTTTAAAACCAAAAAAAAGGGGCGCCTGGGTGGTTAAGCGTCCGACTTCAGCTCAGGTCATGATCTCAAGGTTCTTCGAGCCCCACATCGGGCTCTGTGCTGACAGCTCAGAGCCTGGAGACCGCTTGGGATTTTGTGTTTCCCTCTCTCTCTGCCCCTCCCCTGCTTGTGCTCCGCCTCTCTCAAAAATAAAGATTAAAAAAAAAAATCAAGAACAGAAATAAAACCTGGCAATATCTGTCTTTGAGATAAAATTTTAGGAGCCTCTAGGCTCTAACGGATTTTTGTTATTTGTTTACTTAATTAACAATAAAGAAAAGAAAAGATCCTGTTTGGCCTTTGCTTCCCAATCCGTTGTATCACCTGAAGCTAATCGTGGATGTAGTCAGACCATTTGAACTTGAATCTGGCTTCTCTTGTTAGCTCCGTGCCCTTGCTGACGTAACTAACCTCTCTGGGTCTTAATTTCCTCCCTGTAAGATGGCTACTATCCCATCATCTCTTGTGAGGGGGGAAATGATAATACGAGGAGGTGCTTAGGGGCATTTACAATATATTGCCTTGTTCCTGTTTCCCTGATTGATATTATGTGCCAAACCATGATTTTCGGTGTAGAGTCCTTGCATCTTTAGTAAGAAAGCATGAAGCTCTTGGGTTCTAGAGACAAGGAAACTGATGGGGAACAGAAGTTGATGTATATATAATCTCTGTTACATTGTCGTGCGGCTGAAAATAAGGTTCCCTGAAGAGCGATTGTTAAGGTAGGCTGGTAAGACAGTCCTCCAATGAAATGAATGGCATTTTATCTCTGATCAATAGAAAACTACTTTAGGGCGAGAATAAAATGTGTAGCGATGAGTGTAAATGGGAGTGACATTACCAGCATTTCTTCGAATGAAAGTTTTTCTGTAAGCAATTTCAGCGGACTCCAGTACATTTAAATAAACAGTATTTCTTGACTGTGACAGGCATATTTGTGAATGTACTGAGCATTTAGTAATCCCTCCTGATTTCAGGAATAACATCATTCTTGATCCAATAATTGTGAAGTGTGAATGATTCTCTAGAGCTTTGCAGAGGCCAGAATGCATCTCTCAAACCACAGTGAATTTTCCATTATCTCTCGGTAGATAATCGGTTTTGTGAATCATCTTCAGGGGCCAGGAGCTCTCCCTCTTTTTAACACCGAGAATGATTAGCTTGTGTTTGCGAAAATGAATGCATGTACGCTGACTGCATTAGCAGCCTCAAGTAAATGGTCTGGGGGCGATTAAATTTGGTTTTCAATGAGAGTATCAGTACCTTTCCTCATATACCAGTATGAATGTACCTATATACGCACACACACACAGAGCTCAGAAGGTCTGTGTGTTGTCTTATTTTGGAAATTTACTGCTGTTGAATTCTTTAATTATCTTAAAAATAACTCAGTATTTTTTAGGAGTATCAGTGACTCTTTTGCCTTTTTGGATCAAACTGACATGCCTCAATCTGGGATTTTAAGGCCCAGCCTCCTGAGCTAAATTTACCAAGCCACTTTCCCATAATTTTTTCTTTACTCTCCCGAGTCATATTCATATTCCAAATTAAGATTCACTCCTGGAAACCCTCAGATTGCCATCATCATAGCAGTAGTGATTTTTATATGCTGCAGGAAAAAATGTTTATTCTGGAACTTCTTCTAAGCCTGGATATTCCATAGCTGTTCTTTGTCTTTTTCCTTCTCCCTCTGATAATGTGTGTGTGTGTGTGTGTGTGTGTGTGTGTGTGCACTCTGCATCTCTGCATGTGTGGTACTTTGGCATTGTCTAATGCACGCTTATTGAGCGAATGCTACACTTTGAAATTGGAATGAATATCAAAAAGTCATCTAGTTTTGGACATTCCTCAGCTTAATTCAATAAATGCTTGTTGGGGTCCTAATTGGGTGAACCGCAGAACATAAATGAGAGAGTTATGCATTGACGGGGAAGTATTGCACGTAACACATGGCCTCGTGTCATGTTCGTTTCAAGGTCTCCAGGGGCCCACGGGAAGTTTCAGTCTTTGAGAAGACACTGTTCTGCCTCTTGTAGTATAAAGTTTATAACATCATGGTTCATGAAGAACATAAACATTAGAGCGGTGTATATATGGTCCTAATCAAACTCATAATCCTTATGTGTCTTTGCTTCTGGATGTAAAAGACTTTGTTGTGTTGACTTACCTTCGAAATGGGTGGGATTTTATACATTGGAAGATTTGTCCTTCCTTTAAAAAAATTTTTTAACATTTATTCAGTTTTGAGAGAGAGAGAGAGACAGAGTGTGAGCAGGGGAGGGGCAGAGAGAGAGGAAGACACAGAATCCAAAGCAGGCTCTGGGCCCTGAGCTGTCAGCACAGAGCCTGATGTGGGCCTCGAATTCACAAACTGTGAGATCATGACCTGAGCCGAAGTCGGAGGCTTAACCAACTGAGCCACCCAGGCATCCCTCTTTTTTTGTTTTTGTTTTTGTTTTTTTAATACTGATTAACTACTGATTAAAAGTGACTTTAAGAAAGTGAAGGGTAGGGCTGTGGCTACAGAAATGTGTTGTATAATTTCTGGGCTTGTTTCTGAAATTTAGACTTCAAGTTTAAGAGGCTCTTCTGGATAGATGTAGATATTCGAGACCAGAATATAAACATCTGTGTTCGAATACAGGTACCCATCACAATATCTGGGTTCCTTTTCCAGTATATTAAATGAGAGGGTTGAAGGATTTTCACATAGTTTGGGACAAAAACAGATGCATTTCACAACTAAGAATTTTGTGTGCTTGCATGTAATTGAAAGCTAGTCAAAACAGTTTACGATGTAGGAAATCCAAGCCCTAGATGACCATGAAAGACTTCTTTGTAAACCTTTGCTCACTAAGCATCATTTTTAAATTGTTTAAAAATATCTTAATGGCAGGGTTCCTGTATGGCTCAGTCAGTTGAGCATCCGACTTCAGCTCAGGTCATGGTCTCACTTAGAGTTTGTGAGTTCCAGCCCCACATTGGGTTTTGGATCCTCTGTCCCCCTCTTTTTTTTTTCTGCCCCTCCCCTGCTCACTCTCTCTTTCCCAAAAACAGATAAACATTTAAAGAAATATTTTCATATCATTGAGACAGAACGCCATTTTGATTATTTTAAAAAATACTAATGTCATTAACATTTTATTTTTGTCCCCCGTTTGGCCATGTGTGATTGTGATGTGAATGGTATTTTTTACGGATGACACCACTCGGTGGTTGACCAGCGCTTGGCCACTCCAGGAAAGAGGGAACAGAGTGTGTGATATCTGCACAAAATGATCCCCTCTTTACCTGGAGATACGGTTGGATGAGGTAGACGCAGAAATCATGAACGACGAACATTTATAACACCAGCCACAGGTGCCAAAGGAGAAGGTTATCTGAGGAGCAAATTCTTGCCCTAAGCCTTGATGCTTTATTTCTGAGGAAAAGCGGCCATTGCCTGGTCCCACCTGACAACTGGGTGTAACATAAGGCACCTGTTAAGGGACATCTAGCAGTGTAGGGTGACTGGTCCCATAGACTTTTCAGCATCGGGAGTTGTGATGGAGAGACCTTCCGGTAGATATAGGGTGAGTGTAAACTTGGCTAAAGACTTCAAGTCCATGGTCAAGGTCAAACGGAGAGCCTGGGATGTAGAAGGGTTCTGGCAGTCCCGTGTCGACCCTGCCTGAGAAAGCTGCCTCTACTCAGAGCAAAGGTAGGGACAGAAGTATATGGGGCAAAGCGTGGGCACACAGCTGAAGTCAAGAAAGGCTGAAGATGGCAGGTAGACCAGAAGCCCAGAATGTCGTCAGGAACCTCGCAGCAGAAACAGAGGGGAAGCGAAAACAGGTGATAGAGGGAAATTGCAAAGAGAGCAGATCTGGTGGTGGAGGCTGCCACAAGTTATAAATGTTCTATTATTGGTGAGTCACATCTCTAGTAATGAGAGGGAATGGTGCAACCAGGGAGGGACATCTGATAGCAGAGAGAAGCAGAACGTCTGTGAAAATACTATATTCGTCTGGGCCATTTATTAAACAGTCGACCCTTGAACAGCATTGACCTGAACTCCATCTACACGCAGATTTTTTTTTTTTTCCGATAGATACAGGAGAGTGCCGTAAATGTATTTTCTCTTAAGATTTTCTTCCTAACATTTTCTTTTCTCTAGCTTACTCTGTTGCGAGAATACCGTACGTCATGCACACAACGTACAAAATATGTGCTCATCGACTGTTTATGGGATTGGTAAGGGTTCTCCTGGTCAACGTGAGGCTCTTAGTTAAGTTTTGGTGGGGAGTCAGAAGTTACGCGCCCGTTCTCAACTGTTCAGGACGTTGTCTCCCCTGTCCCCCCGCATTGTTCAAGGTACCAATGTGTCATTAGTTCCCGAGGAAAGTTCTGTATGGTCAAGCCGTGTAAGAATGACTGCTTCAACTTGTTGACTATATTCAGGTAAAGTTGTGTTATATTACGGTTTTGGAATAATTCCTTTTTTTCAAAAGGGGAAAGGGTTTTTGAACTTAAAAGGGGAAAAGTGTTTATCTGCACAGTTCACTAATGTGCGTGCGTTCCCACTGGTAGTGAGATGCTGGGGGTGGGGGTGATACGGATGTCCGACAGGAACGTTAACTTTTAATCTTGTAATTCAGGTGTCAGCGCGTCCTTTGTGGTTCAGGGTTACTGCTTTTCTGTCATCCCCCGTGCTTTCTGGCTCTGCCCTGGCACTGTGGTCGATCTGCATTATTATGTGTTAATATGCATTAACTCTCTATACGGTGTCTTTTGAGGTGTTTTCCCCCCTGAGCCAGTTTCCCAGCCACCATTAAAAATAAACGCCATATTTTCAACATAAAAACATAAAAATCATCTCCTGCACGTGAGGGGTGTTTCCTTGTCTTTTTCCTTATATGCATCTAATCTCTGCACAGCGTGATCGTTGAGTTCTGGAGGAATTGATAAAGGCTGGGGACGGGCTAGTTCATGCATTGAGTTTTTGTCCTACGCCGTTGCACTTTGGACACTTCCCTGCCTGTGGATCAACCCCTCACCCCTGCCGCCGCCAGATGTGACACTGCTTGCTTCCTCCAGACCTAGCATTTCTTGAGCCCCCACCGGGTACGGATACCTTTGCAGACTGCGGTGACGACAGGAGACGGGGTCCTTGTGGTCTCTGGGTGTTCAAAGCCTGCACCTTCGTTGGTAGAGCAGTGGCTTGGCGGGGGTTTGTAAGCGGTTCTCTGGTCTCGTGCCCTCCACCGACGGCACTGACCAGCTTTTGCAGGGGGAAGAAGCCCCGGCCCCGCGGGGCTCTGCCCGATCCTCAGGGCTGCACGAGGAATGGCACCTCTGAATTAACTAAAAACCCCCTGAAGGTCTTCAGATAGAAGCAAGTAGTAGATCCCTAGATAGGTTTGGTGCTTCTCACCCAGTTGATGAATTTAGAAACGGTAGGATTTATTTGTAGCTATTATTTCCCCCAGGGACGGGCTGCGGATACGTTTCTTTATCTGCTACCATTTGCACGGACTGTGAGTTAGGAGGTGACCTCCGTCTCGGCCAGATAAATCCTGGCATCCCAAGTCCAGCCAGCCTCCTCTGTTGCCGTGGAGGGAAAGCGGGCACTGAAATGTCTTTGCTCGAGAAGGCAGGGGAGCTCCGTCTCGCACACAGAAGGTTGCCGTGAGCGGGTTTTAAAACTGCCAGCCGCCTATTAAACAGGGGCTGTGGCTCATCCTGATGGAGCCGGAGTCGGGTTCCGATCGCGGGCAGAGCTGTTTGGACCTCTACAGGCACACATTCCCCGGATGGGCGGCTGACCACCAGGAACTGATAAGCTGTGAGCTCTCAGGCACAGGACGCGGGGACAGGCCGTGTCACCCACAGGGTCTCCCTGAAGCCCTGGGGAGTTACCTCCAGAAGCACGAGGCCACGTTTGCTGAAGATGTGCCTGCTGTGTGTTTCAGATGACTGATGGCCCCCATTACTCGGCCGAGCTTCCGTTCTAGCGCCTGGGAAGATCAAAGCAGTGCCGTGTGATTTTTTTCTTTTCCTTTTTCTTTTCCTTTTTTTTTTTTGGCTTAGTGTAAATTCAAGCATGGCCACAAAGGCTTGTTTCCTTCCCTCGGAAAAGCAATTTAGCCCACAGAAAATAATTAAATCCGCAGTATCTTGCAATAATGAGAAATTTGCAACGGGGGAGGGTTGACTGTTTCAATCCGATTTCAGTTACCCAATAAAATGTCTAAGGAGGGCGTCCAGACAGTGCCCGAGTTCATGCACAACACGGCCGCTTTTTCAGCCTTTCTGTCGCTTCCCCTGCAGGATCACGCAGATCTGAGAAGCCATTTCTTCACGGTCGGGATGAAGCTAGAAACAGTGAATTTGAGCGAGCCCTTCCATATCTGTCCCGCATCAGTGACCAAGGTGAGCCTCCCGCTTTGCTTTCCACCTCAGCCCCCGTGTTGCTGTTCACAGCCGACCGGATGGAATACGCGGTTGCAGGGGCGTGCCGCGGCACCCCTGCGCCCGGCGGAGGGCACCTTCTCGCCAGCCCCGCTGTCACTGGTCGTAGAGAACGAGGCCGGTCACCTGCCTCCCGTTGCAGCAGAGATTCGGGGAGCGCACAGTGTAGATGCTGGTGTCCCCGAGTGGCCGGGAAGGAGGTCCAGACGCCCGCTGGGTCTGCAGCAGCGACCTCTGCCGCGACTCTGATCCACCTTGCGCTGTTGGCCGTGGCCACCGCAGTGTCCCTGTTGGTTCCCGTTATCTTTGACACGACATGCTCGTGAGTCACGCATCGTCAGCGTTGCAATGGCAGCCTGGTCCTCTCCCGCTGGCAGGCGTTAGAGTGATGTGTTTATAGTTCGAACACCCGAGAAAAAGGCGGAAAGCCGATTCCCATCTCCAGTGTGTCCCCCCACCCCGTCCGCTTGCGTTTTGTCACTGGCTTTCATCCACGAAGGGAGGAGCCTGCTTCTCCGATTCGCGAATTTAAGACGAAATTGCCTTTTAATGTAAAGTCACTGTCATTACGGCCCGATGGGCTTTTCAGATTGTAATGTCCCTTCCCCGTCGAGGAAGTCACCTGTGGAAGTCACACCTGAGGCACGTGTTTCTACCTTGAGTGTCCTCTTACAGATGGCGGGAGAGACCAAAGCCACCTTCTTGCCCAGTGTATGTTTTAGTTAATGGCCTTTTGTGAGGGAACTTAATTAACGGTTCAAAAGTCAATTCCATTTTCATTTCTTAAACTAAGGAAGCCTGGATTTGTTAATACAGGGGTGGGCGTTTCAGAGTCATTCGGCGTGGTCTTTTTTTAATTCACGATTTGATAAGATGTACGTCACATTATGGAAGACGGTTGTGATCGCGGTGTTTCTTTTCTTCTACATGGGTTTCCTTTAGAACGTAAATTACTATTACATCACTGCTGATTTATTTGGAGAACAACTGGCCCGTGAGAAAAAAAAATACGGAGTGATGCTTTCCACGGTGGTTTCTAGGGTTGCGATTTATGTTCTCGGTCATAACACCATCCGTTAAAAGGCTTTTTTATTTAAGTTGACCTTTGGGGGTTTTCCTCGTGCATTCTGGTAATTGCACATTTTCCCAAAACTGATAAGTGTTACCTTGCTGCACGCTGGCCAGAATTTCCCTTTGTCCCAGCAGCAGCTGACGTGGTAACGCCAGCTGCCCATTTATCTGCATAAATGTTACCCTGTCGTCATTCTGAGAGGCAACGGTGTCCCCTTCCCCTGGTATTTATACAGTAAACGAAAGAGAGATGCCGGTGTGCTCAGTGTCTCCACAGAGGACTCACATTTTTATGCCTGCAAATAATCGTAATCTGTACCGTTAGAATGTGACATACTAATTACGGATAGTCTCAGCCCAGATACCGGTGTCTTGTGGGATAGATTTCCAGTGACAGTAGCTTGGTTTCACACTAAATAAGTCTTATTGGGGGTGGGGGCGGGGAGGATATGTTCTCTGATTTTTTTAAGCTACGGTTTCTTTTTCATTTTGTTTCTTCTTACCCTTTCTACGAAGGATAAAACGCTCAGTCTTTCTGTTCCGCACGAACCCTTTTTGGCCCTGTGGTGTAGAACACACGTGGATTGGACTGTATGCTTTGGCCTCTTAGGACTTAGATGGGCAGGTTCAAGGTCCCCCTGCATGTAGTGAGATTTCAGGATGTTCTAAGGTGGTAGGTATTTATAATTAGACATGATTGTCTTAACATCGGAGAAGGCTTTAGAATATTACGTTTGAGAACATAACTGCTCATGATAATGAAAACTTCATTTTCATTTTCCTCGGGGCTTTCCTTCATGGCACAACTATTAAAGACATAAATAAATAACATTAAAGCCAACAGATGAAGCAAGTAACTGTGTTTTAAATGCCCAACCTTTAGCAGGACGGTGAGATTACAGATTGTGTGTTTGGGGATCCACTGATGACAATGACTATCATCTGTGTCTGTGAATTATATTGTATTGTTTAGATAAAGAATCCTGGTTCTATTTCTTTCAAGGCTGGCTCTGAGCTGCACAGCCTTGGGCCAGCAGGTTAACTGCTCTAGGTTTTAGTTCTGAGACCTACAGGTTTTGGACCAGATTGCTCAGTGTTTCTATACCATGTGGGACATGAACCCTGATGGAGTTGAAGAAACTGATTCAGCTTTTCTTCTGAAGTATGTGCACACGAATATGCGTTTTAATAGGTTTTGGAGATTCCTCAGTGCCCATGCTCACAGGGTCTAGTGGTGCTAACAAATTCTGCCATCAGAATTCCAGGTTTTTAATATATACATCTCTGTGTGTGTGTGTGTGTGTGTGTGTGTGTGTGTGTGGTGTGTGTGCACATGCATGTGAGATTAGATCCCACTGGCATTTAATGTAGGCACTATTCTGGACAGTGGGAACGTGGACAAAAGTCCCTGCTTTTACAGAGCTTATGTTTTAATGGGTGATGGTAGAGAAGAAGGAAGTAAATCAATAGAAAGTTACATGTCAAATGCTAAGGAGAAAGACACAGCAGGGAAGGGACCAGAGGAGGCTGGAAGGCCAGAGTGTGGGAGGGAAGGTGTGGTTTTGAATCGGGCTACAGAGGGAAGAGCTTGCCGGGAGGGCGAAGTTTGATCCTTTGCTCCATAAAGTCTCCTTTCAGACGCAGATCTCAGGCAGCAGAATTAGGGCTATTTACCAGAAGTAACTTGAAGAAGAACAAGAGTGAGTGTGCGTTTCTGCTTTGATTTTAATTAGGCTGCCTCCAGAAAAATATTCTGTACATGAGGGAGCCAGGAATCCTAGCTTAGGAAGAGTGTTCCAAGCCAGACAGTGGGGTTCTTTTTTTTTTTTTTTTAATTTTTTTAAATGTTTATTTATTTTTGAGACAGAGAGAGACAGAGCATGAATGGGGGAGGGTCAGAGAGAGAGGGAGACACAGAATGTGAAACAGGCTCCAGGCTCTGAGCCATCAGCCCCGAGCCCGACGCGGGGCTCGAACTCACAGACCACGAGATCGTGACCTGAGCCGAAGTCGGACGCTTAACCGACCGAGCCACCCAGGCGCCCCTGACTCCAGACAGTGGGGTTCTTAAATGATCTGCTGTGAGGCCGTGGGTCCCTGCCGTGGACGTGGAGAAACCACTGACCTTCCAGGGCCCATCCTGGCTTTTGGGTTTGTCTTCCTTCATGAGTGTTTTTCTTCCGGCACTGACTGTCCCTTTACTTCTCTAAAGTCACTGACGTCGTTTTGTGCTTTCGTATGTACACGACTCACCCGCTTATCTTTCCATTAAAGCGGCCACAGTGATCGACTCTTGAACCGGATCATTTTGGCGATTTCCACTGAGGTGCCAGGCTGTGTCGGAATCCTTTCGATGAAACCTATTTGTTGCATTTGGAAGCTGTGCCAGCGTTTCATACCGGCATCGTGTGATAATCCCGAGGAATTAACCCTTGGCTCTGTGGTTGTTTTCTCTTCCAGGTTTTTAACAACCACTTTTTCCAAGTGACTATTGACGACCTAAGACCAGAACCTAGTAAACTCTCAATGCTGTGCCATGCGGATTCTTTGGGGATTTTACCAGTACAATGGTGCCTTAAAAATGGAGTCAATCTCACACCTCCCAAAGGTCTGTATTCCGTGAAAACGTGCAGGGTTTGGGTGGCTGAGGAAGGTGGCGTCACCGAAGCGTGCCTCCGATGATCTCGAGAAGTTTATGTTGTAAACGATTTAGATTGTGGGAAAACAGCGCACCTCACAGGTGGCTTGACACTGGACTCTGTCACAGCTCCTTCCCGTGGCGAGGTGCGTGACTTCGGGCTTCTGGAGAAGTCCACTCTGTCCGCCGTGGCTCCCCATCCGCCGTGGTGTGCGGGGGTGCTGGGGTGTGGTGACAGAGGGCACAGCTAAGCCATCGAGGGCACAGCTAAGCGATCGAGGCTGAACGCTTGAAGGTGTTCGAGAAGTGGCGTTAGAAACGCAGCATCATGCGGAAGAAACATTTCTCTCCGTTTTTATTTCCGTGAAGTTAATTTTCCCCCAAGCTCACTGTCTGGTAGCCAACAGTGTGATGCCGTAACACATTAAAATAATTAAGTCGGGAGCCGGGTCGCACTAAAACCATGTCAAACTGGAACCCACGAGCCACATTCTTGGTAAGTACCTCGCATGTCGTGGGGTGACGTGTGGTTTGCTGCCCCTTGCAGATCTGACGCTCCTGCAGGGAACAGAGCAGCGGGATGGAGAGAGAGGGGGTGGGAGGGAAAACAGAGGGGGTGATAGAATAATTGCAGGAAGCGATGAGACGAATAAACTTCCTGCAGGAATTTAACAGATCACAAAAAATGCAGGGGTTCTGTGCTGCCCTTTCCAGATCCCCAGGGCCTGGATTATTTCTAGCATTCCTCACGCTGGGAGGTTAATGAATACCCACAGGTTAAGTTCCGATACCTGGGGGTCGTCGTGTCCCAGAGGCAGCCTTTGCCCCTGCTGCACCTGCCTGGCCCGTCCGCGCCGTGCTCCGCTGGCCGCTCACCGTCCCCCGCCCCCCCATGCTCCCTGTGCTCATCCCCACCGGGCGAAGGTACCCCCGCGTCAGCTGCCGGTTCTTCTCCTTAAAGTCGTGCAGCAGCAGAATGTGGTCTCGTTAGAGCACGGTAGGCTGGTGCAGACCACTCCCCGAACCGTTCCGAGTGCCTGGGTCAACGGCGTCCTGGAAATGGGCCTTGCCCTGGCACGAGGCGGAGTCACAGAGCCCGTGTGACCCGTCCGAGGCCACGCGGGTGGTGACTAACGGGGAGAGACGCCCTCCCCGATTCTGTGCTCCGAGGCGGAGAGGACGCCAGTTCCCGAGGGTCCTCGCAGGGGACCCTGGCCAGATCGTGACCGTCAATCAGATGGGACACCTGCTGGATTCCACGGGCGCTCTGCCGAGTCAAACCAGTGACACAAGGCTGGATATCTTTGTAATCCTCTAGCATGATAGGTTTCTTACCACGAACGATCGAGCGGTAGCAGATCAGAGAAAGGTCGCAGTCCTTTCCTGCGTGACATCTAGCAACAGGTCACTTGTTGAATCTCACAGTCAGTCCCACGCACTATCTCTACTCCTTCCTGACTTCTGTGATCTGAGCATTTGTGCGGATGGGTCCAGGTCGTTGAAGAAAGACTTCCTCCTGGATATCTAAAATGCTGCTTGGTTGGAAATTATAAAATTCCTAGGTAGTAATAAGATCTGTTGAAGAATTTAAAGAAAAAAAATTACTCGGGTATTTCCTCACGTGGTGAAAAAAGGGAAAATATCTGGGTATGCATTTTGGCTGCTGGATTATTCCATTAAGCAGGGTTTTCATGTTTAACACTATCTCTAGATTTTTTTAAATATATTTCTTATGAACTTATTACACTGTTAGAAATGCATTTTAGAAAAGAGACTGTTGGCATAATTTGGGTATTTATTTGGAAAGTAGGTGTGCCTCTTTGGATAATTGCATTTCATGATGTTTGGAGAAATACAGTTGGAGAATTAGAATTCTAGGGAATAACTGTCCCGGGGCCTGTGATTATAACAAAGTCTTGGCTAATTTATTTGCTGAGCTCTCACCACTTTGGGAGAATATGTTGAGTATATATTACGCACATAGTAAAACCTATTTTTGTAATTAAAGTGCATTAAAATTGAGAGGGTGGTGGTAGGGTTTTTGGTAGATGTGATTTTATGGTTTGCTTGTGAGCTAATTTGTTATGGGTCTTAAATGTCAACAGCGAGGCCGGGGATCATGCCGTAGAATTTTTTCAAACACCACTCTTTATTAACCTACGAACGTATGTGCTCTTCTTATAAAAGTTGCTCTTAACTCAAGTTCTGAACTTTGTATGTACAGTACGTCGGATTTATTACTCATGTTGGGAAGTGACTTTAGATGGTTTCTTGTGTATATGCTTTCACGAATGTGTTACGTCGTTTAGATTTCCGCTAGAACGGTAAACACCACTTACAATTACGTGCTGCCTGGTCCCTAAACAAAAGATATTATCCCCGCTCATTCCCCAGTGGGAAGGAGCTGATGAAACAAAACATATCTGATGGCATGGGAGATTTGCAGAGAACAGAGACCCATACTTAGGTTGTTTTGAATCTGTTTCTTAAGTTAAAAAAAAATGTGTCTCCATGGGGCACCTGGGTGGCTCATTCGGTTGAGGATCCAACTTCGGCTCAGGTCATGGTCTCGTATTCATGGGTTCGAGCCCCACATCGGACTCTGTGCTGACAGCTCAGAGCCTGGAGCCTGCTTCGGATTCTGTGTCTCCCTCTCTCTCCGCCCCTCCCCTGTTTGTGCTCTGTCCCTCTCTGTCTCTCAAAAAATAAAATAAAACGTTAAAGAATTCAGAAAAAAAAATCTGTCTCCAGACTTTAGAGACAAGTAGGGTGTAAGCTAGAATGGATAGGAAGGTTTCAGGATGTCTGTGAGAGAAAGTGCTTTCCTGGTAAGCAAAGGACAGATCCTTGGAAGTTTTATTCCATTAGTTTAAAACTAGCAAACAGCCATTCACAATTATAGACGCTATAAAAAGTGATGAAACAAGTAAATAAACCTGTGAAGCAAAAGTGTGTATATAGGTTATCAACCATGACTTACGATTTTTAAACTATTTCATTAACCTCCTTGGCGTGTAACATCAAGGATTAGTCGTAGAAAAAGAGGAGTGAACATCCTACCCGGGGGGGATCTTAGTAGAAAATACTAAGCTTTTGCATTTATTGTAGATCGGTTGTAAAATGGGTATGCAGAGGCTAAAAGTGAATCACTTCCTTTAGCTCTCTGTCCCCGCTGTTTGGCCATCTTAATAGTAGGCACGTGAACCGTTAAGACGATTTAAGAAGTGAAGGTGTTGTTTTATTATTATCAAGACTCAGAGTAGTGAACCCTAACTGGTGTCCTCTTTTCCTGAAGACAAACCTCAGACACTGACCGATGAACGTACCCCATTCGGTAATCTGTTATGTTTCGGACGTACCACAGGGTACAGAAAATAATAAATGCACATAATCTCCTGGACCCCCTGCCTTGAGGGAACAGATGCTGGCATTTGGCCACATTGGAGTCAGATTTTTAAAAAATGAAATAAAGCATCATAGAATATAATAGAAGACCGAGTCACCGCTGACTGTGTTTCTCACCTAATTATTGCATCGGCGAATCCCGTCAGTGTTTTCAGGATCTGACCATGTGTCATCACGACCACCCTGGTCCAGGCCACCGTCAGACGTCTCCTGGGTTACTGCAGTGGCCTCCGGCGTTGCACGCGTTCTTCGATGAGATGCTCAGGCTGGTTGTGCTAAGGTGGACATCGCACACGTCCCTCCTCTGTTCAGACTGTCCGCGGCCTTGGTACCTCGAGTATCAAGTCAGTGGAAATTCCAGCTCATGGTCCCAGCCTACAGCGCCCACTAGTTCCCTGTCTGGCCTCGTCTCCTAAGATGCCCCCCACTCCAGTCTGTCCAGTCCCGCCTTCCTCCTTGCCATTCCCGGAACCTGGCCCTCATCCCCACCCCCGCTTAGGTTGTCTGTCCTTCCATCTGACTGAGGTGCCGCCTGGCTGGGGCGGGCGTTCTTCTCTGGCCTGTTTAGTGTCGATTACAAATCTCTACCCTCGATGTTTTTATCTCCTTCCCTGCATGGCTTTGCTGCACAGAACTTATTATCATGGGAGATACAATTGCTGTATATTTTCCTTCTTTGCCCTGGTTTTTATGTGTCTCTCCAGCAATGTGAAAGTTCACCGACGGCAGGGATTTTTGTCGCGTTCTCTGCTTATCCTCAGTGGCTAAAGCAGTGCGGCTCTTGGTCCGTATTTGTTAAGCGTTGAATGTTGAAGTTCTGCCTGTATTCCTCCCCTTCCCTCCCCTGCCTCTCTGTCGGGTCTCCAGCCGCCCCACCCGTCTCCCCCCACCCCCCCATAACCACTTTCCTCATCCAAAGCACACTCCAGGCTCTGAGCACAGAGCCGGAGGCGGGGCTCGAACCTATGAACCGTGAGGTCATGCCCTGAGCGGAAGTTGGACGCTCAACCGCCTGAGCCCCCTCAGGCGCCCCTGCAGCAGATCTTTTTGATAGGCATGTAAAGAGTATCCCGCTATGCCCACCCTTATGTAACTTTCCTCCTGTAACATTTTGCAGATTTTCCTCCGTGTTGATGCGTATAGATTCCTTACTCATTTTGCCTGTTTTATGAATATACGTTAATTCTTGAAATCCATTTCCCGTTTAAAGACATTCGAGGCATTAACTCTTTTCTGCGTTGGGAATGGTACTCAGAGCATCTTTGTACATGTGCCCAAAGTGAGAGATCTCTCCAGGGATATACCCAGAGAGTGGAGTTGCTGGAGATCCTATTTGGCGTCCTCCTCACCATTCTGTGATACGCTGGGGCGTGAACAAGTGCCATCCTGACGCCTGGGAAATGGGTCTCCCGTTTCATTTTGGTGCCGTGGAGCAGTTCATCATACGCTTGTTCACAGTTTGTGTTGCCTTTGCTTTGCTTATTATATTGCTCTCCTTTTTCTTTTGATCGCAGAAGTATTTATGAGGATGAATTTCTTCTCTCGCCATGCGCGTCACAGTATGTAATAGTCTAGCCTGTGGCTCGTTGCTTCACTTTCTAATGGTATTTTGTGTTATATTGGAATACGAGACGATAATGTGGTCAAACGAGCCTTTTCCATTATGATTTGTCTATGGCTTTAGATAAACTTTGTTTTATTGATGTTCTATGTTTCCTTTGACAATCCTGCGGTTTCATTTTCTGTAGTTAGCTTTTTAGTGTACTCTCGGAGTTAAGTTTTGCACGGCACGAGGGATGAAAAGAGGTTGCTTTTATTTTCTCACTTAGGTTGAATTGGATTTTCAGATTCAGCCATTGCCTCAGCATCATTCATTGAATAGTGTGCAGTTTCCTCGCTGATGGGTGATGCCCCCACTAACACGCATCCGGTCCCTTCGAGGGCTGAGAACCTTATCTGTTCTTGGTTCTTCTGCTTCATTGCTGTTTGTCCGTCTCTGCATAAATACCTCACTTTTAAAAACCGATTTTACTCTGTGTCTCGATATCCATCCGGTGACTCCCTCGACCTTTTCTTCTTTTCAAAATTGTCTTAGTTGTTTTTTGCAGGTTATCGTATGTGAATTTTAGAACCAGTTTGTAAGACACTGTGAAAAAAACCCATTGGATTTTGACTGACTGTGCATTGGACTTAATTAATTAATTTAGAAAAATGGACGTTTTATTGTGTTATCTTTTTACAACTTGTTTTGCTAGTAATTTTCCTAGATACTTCCTGTTCGCTTGCTGTTGTGAATGGGTGGTTTTTTTTTATTCATTTGATTTTTTTTTTATCGGCTGTGGCCAGTCTAATGGAATATACCCCTGGTTTTTGTTTGTTTCTTATCCAGCCGCTCTCCTAGGCAGTGTGGCTCCAGAACAGTTAGTGTAAGATAACGGGTAAGCCGATTGCTGAAGGTCTGGTAACACTAGCTTGTAAAACCATCTGGAGCTGGTGCTGTTTTAGTTTGTGTTGTGTTGTGTATGAACTTATTTCTGTGAAAGGTTGTTAAGTTTAGCCATGGTTACCACTTCTGTTGGAGACAGTTTTGGTAATGTCTATATATTTGCAGACGAATATTATATATTCATATCATACATATTTAGATATTCGTATAATTATATAGTATCTGTTTTAGCAGTGCTTTCCCATTTACCGTCCGAGTGTTCCGTTTGACCAACCTTATTAACTGAACTGTTCAACCGTTACATATTCTCTATTTTTGTTTGTTCTATGATTTTCTAGAAAGTGCATCAAAATATCATGAGACTGGAGATCTGTCCGCTTGTGTGTGTGTGTGTGTGTGTGTGTGTGTGTGAAGCATTCAGGTTCAGGACCGCTAGAGCTTGCTGGTGTTGGTTCTCTGTATCCCTAGTCATTGATTTTGCTTTACAACCTCTTCTGTTTCTTTCTGTGGGTTGTGATTTCTCGTGGTGAACTGAGTTTCAGTGGTGCTTGTTATTTCTGTGCGAGTTCCCTCATCCTTAGAGTGAAGTAATTCCTTCCATCTGGTTTTGCATTAGAGTCTGCCCAGTGTTCTAAGAATTTTGCAAGTCCTAGAGTATTTATTTATTACCGTCTTTATCTCCTCCGATTTTTAAAATCGGTGTTACTCACTTCCGCATCCCCGGCACCTGAAACAGTGCCTGGTACGTGCCTGTGTCCCTGGTTATTGGAGGGAGGAACGAATGGACGAATGCCACGTGCATTTGTCAGCCTGTACGATACACATTGTAAATTTGCCCAGCCTCCCCACGGATGCCCCTGGCTTGGAGGAGCTCGGGACTCCTCTCTCTTCTCCTTTGAGCGGGGCCCTGGGCAGGGAGCGGCCGTGTCTGCTCCTTGTCCCTTTCGGTGAGCTGACGTTGTCCGGACCCGTTTTCGCAGACTGGGCAGCTGACCGGGGCCGGGCGTTTTATGATGGTCTCTGCTCCTGCTGCTCTCCTCTCTCAAGCCCGTGGTCATCTTCTGCCCCGTGTGAGCTCCAGACGTTCCCGGACTGGTCGGCTCTGCCTTTGTGGGCCTCTTGGTGTTTTGGCATCTGGAGATTCTCTTCTCTTTCGGGTTTGGCTGTGTCATTCTTTTTTTTTATTTTTTATTTTTTTTTTTAAATTTTTTTTTTTTCAACGTTTATTTATTTTGGGACAGAGAGAGACAGAGCATGAACGGGGGAGGGGCAGAGAGAGAGGGAGACACAGAATCGGAAACAGGGTCCAGGCTCTGAGCCATCAGCCCAGAGCCCGACGCGGGGCTCGAACTCACGGACCGCGAGATCGTGACCTGGCTGAAGTCGGACGCTTAACCGACTGCGCCACCCAGGCGCCCCTGTGTCATTCTTTTTATTACTACCGTAGTTCATCTGGCACCTGAGAGGGTCCCTCTTGTTACTGGATTTGGAAGTTTATTCTCGTTTGTAGCTCTCTGATTGATTCTTGAGCAAAAACTTGCTTTTGATTGAAAAGAGCTGGGGGAGTAAAACTCTTTGGGTGATTTTTTATATCTGAAAATATTTCCGATTGTTGGGAACTTACATCTCTCTGGCTTACTTACTCCTCACTTTGTGGTTGAGGATTCTTACCATGGCTTTGCCATTGACAGCCGATATTTATGTGACGTTGGACTCTCTCCCGGGGACACGTCCACATCTCCTAACATGGCAGGCTTCAAGGGAGGGCACGTGCCCTTTAGCGAACAGCACAGGGGAAAAGAAGTACTTGGCGTAGTTACTGGTGTGCCAGAAGTCAGCCTTCTTGCCTGAGAGCCTGTATGAAGACTCCTCCAGGAACTGAATGGAGAGACTATTGAGAAATCTTGCCCAGGAAGAGACGGACTGGTTCTAGGGGCTGCGTGTGCCCCTGAGGAGTGTGGCCTAGCTTCCTCACCCGTTCATCCCGCTTCCCTGACGAGATGGCGGCGAGGGTCACCTGAGGGGAGGCCATCATGCGCTTAGCCTTAGCGAGTCCCAGGAACTCAGTAGAAGCCTGGAGGGAGACCACCTTTCAGGAAGACCGGTGCCGTGAGCGAGAGTCCAGTAAAGTTGTCCCAACGGTCCATGAGATTTTCTGAGGAAGGATGAGGAACCTGTTCTTACAACATGGCTTCTTTTGTGTCCTCTTGCGTTCTTGTATCTCAGGTCTGGTACGTGCCGATCTTTGGCGATGGTCATGTCGTTTTCCCTTTCAAAGAGACGTTGAACTGAAAGCTAAATGAGTCCTCTGTTCACACCAGATGTCGAGCACCTCAGTGCTGTAAAGGTGCTCCGAGGTGGAGATGTCCTGATGGGGCTGTGTGTTCTTCAGTCAGTTGCGGGGGAGGGGGGCATGTCCAGAACTTTCTTTCCTGCTTCTCCATGTCGGCCTCCATCCTGGAGTCACAGTTCCCACACGGTGTGTGTGTCCCTCAGGACCTGCTGGAGCAGGTGACACAGAACCGGTCCCTGTCTCATTCACATCTTAACAGCGATGAACCTGAGTCCAGCAACCTGGAGACTGAGGCAAAAATCATCGAATGAAATGCATTTCCCTGTTGGGGAAAGTGTTACTAACTTATTAGAACTTCATTTTATTGGGTTAAAGACTATGTTTTAATTATAGTTTTAATACGCATCCATTCTTTAAAATTTTGAAAACAGAAGGAGAGAAGTTTCCTATCCTGAAGAAACAACGTTTGGTATATATTCTCTCAGATTTCTGTTTCCTAGAATATGTAACTTTGTATATCGGTTTAATTATTTTACACACACGAATTTGCCACCTACATGCCAAAATGTCTTCTACTTTAAATGACTGGAAAGTTCCATGATTGGCAGGTAAATAATTGACTTAGGGACACCTGGGTGGCTCAGTTGGTTAAGCATCTGATTCTGATTTCAGTTGGGTTATGATTTTGGGACACCACATCAATCCGTGCTTGGGATTCTCTCTCTCCCTCTCTGTTTATCCTTCCCCGCCCACCCTCAAAATAAATAGATAAACTTGAAAAAATTGATTGAAACACGCCCCTGTTGTTTGTCTGTATTGTTCTCATCTGCTTTTATGCATAAAATGTTTGCACGGCATCCTGTTATTTTTGTAGGATACTTCATAATGGAGTTCCTGCTCTGTTCACACCCCAGCTCACTCTGCCCACCCCACAGTCCCCCTTGTTCTTTCTAGAGCATTCTGGACCTGCTTCTGGCCTTTTGCAGTTGTTGGCCCCTTCCACTGGCATCCCCTTCCCCGAGGTGGCCGCAAGACTTGCTTCCTCAGTTCCTAGGTTTTTCAGCGTTTCGTCAAGACTTCAGCCCTCCCTTTGCCTATAGCACTGATTGTCTGATTTTTTTCTATTTGTGTATTATGTGTCTCCTCCCACTGCAGCGTAAGCTTGCCTGCGTAAAGGTTTTTGTCTTTGGTCCTTTCTGTATGCTTAGAACTAGAACCATGCCTGGCATGTAGCATGCACCTAATAAATGCTTTCAATGATATCATATGTGAATGAACAAATGGGTAGAGTGGAGAGGAGACCTCTTCTTAAAGATTTTGACACGTTGCGAAATTGGCATCTGTGGTGGATTTTTGAGATTATATGCCAGCCAGATATGCATAAAAGCACCTGTTTCCCAACAGTCTTTGCAGTGGTGGGTTTTTATTCTTATTTTTCATTTTGACAGTCAGGTAGACGGCAGAGGTGAAACTCTTTTGCTGATACTGTTTTTGAAGGTTGTAGAAGTTTGCTTGTTTGTATGTTTTCCATATTCACCTACTGTAGAAGGGCAGCTCTTACTCTGTGTCTATTTTATTACAAAAGTGTGTCTTTTTTTACATCCTTCCCTTCCCTCCATCCTCCCATGATGGTCTCTGGGATGTCGTGGTTCACTTCCTGGTGCAAAAGGCATGAGAACACCGTGGTTATTGGGGTGGGAGGGTGTCACGATTCACTTCCTGCTGCAAAGGCAAATAGACCACCATGATTTTCTGAGGTTGTCCTGAGTCACTTCCTCGTGCTGAGGAGAGTCCCAACTTCCTACAGGAACTGGCTAAAATCAGGATTCTGTTAGCAGTTGAAAAGCTGGACGTTGGCTCTTGGGAGGCAGTCATGGCGTATTCCACATGCTGAATTAGCTCTTGATTGATTGACTAGTGCCTTGATTGACTATCCTTTAAAATAGGGCAAAGGTCTGCACTTTCAAATAATTTTTTTTAATGTTTTTATTTTTGACAGAGAGAGAGAGATAGAGCATGAGTGGGGGAGGGGCAGAGAGAGAGGGGAGACACAGAATCCAAAGCAGGCTCCGGGTTCTGAGCTGTCAGCACAGAGCCCGACGCGGGGCTCCAACTCACAGACCGCGAGATCATGACCTGAGCCGAAGTCGGACGCTCAACCGACTGAGCCCCCAAGAGCCCCTCAAGTAATTTTTATTAAAATAATATATGATCATTATTGAACACTTGGAAAATAACAAAGAGATGGAAGAAAAACACATCCACGAGTCCCACCATCCAGATAACTATGTGGATCGTTACCACTACGACATTTTCCTTGCATTTCCTCTGGTCTTTTTCTTTGCATACTTTCATAAGAATCTGTTAATTCTGTATATGCTTGTGCCAGGAAGTCTTTCCATCTAGACCTATAGCAATAATGTTCTCATAATTTTTTTTTTCCACAAACTGTGCAGTTTCGTGCCTGTGTGATTTTCTGTGGACCTTAGATAAGTCATATATCGTTTCCTATTTTGGGATGTAAGGTTGTCCCACCGATAATAATGCCATTGTACCTTAATGTGTAACACTTTTTCAGTTTTTAGGACTGTTGTGAAATTGTTGTGTCAAAGTCCATGAACATTTTACTGCCAAATTGTTTTCCCAGAGAATTACCCACTTGCAGTCCCAATGGTAATGTTTACAAGTGGGGCTGTTTTTTGCCAATTAATTTGTATCATAAGGAAATGGGTCATCGACCTGTTCTCTTTTGGACCTGTAGAAGTTGGAACTTCGTTCAGAATAAACACTAATAAAAGCTTTAAATAACTCCAGTGGCCATGGTTCAACAGTCCCCTGTGGCAGCTTGTTGAGGATTTTAACAGCCCAAGGGGTTTTGATTTCCTTTTATTTTCTTTTCCCCTCTGCTATTTTCCTCCCTCCTGGGTTTAAAACATGTTTTCCTAGCTACAGTTAAGCCTTAGTACTTCTTGTTCTGTCTTTGTTGATTAATGAGTATAATTGACCCCTGTTGTCTCTATTATACAAGCCACAGCAATTTGTTTTTATGTAGCAGATATTTTCTGAGCTGTCACAAAACTGCCTTACAAAGAGAGAGCTCATTATCTGCCTGAAGGAAAGGAATTTTAAGTGATGAAGTGAATAAAGGTCCCTATGAGAAGGAGGAGGAGAAGTGTAGGCTATTCAGATGTTCAAGGAACAGTGGGGGCAAAATAATCCATTGTTGCTTAGGTACCGGGCCAGACTTGGTTAGATCTTGAAATTGCTAGATTAAAAATGGCTCCCCATAGAGACAGTCTTGAAGACTGATACAGAAGCATGGAATGTAGGTCTGAGAAACCATAGAGCATGACATTGGATGGAGTGGGTTGCAGCCTATGGGAAGTTCACGGTTACGAACACGATTATAGAAATCCCAGCTAAATGCCTCTGGAGGGGGAGTAGAGGTGGCTTGTAAGTTGGAAGGTTTTATCTGAACAGATGTTGACCATAAAGAATATCCAGATTTCCATGTTCTATCAGAAGATGGCTTGTTTTTCATTTATGTAGTTCCCCCCCGCCCCACCATTTCTTCTTTGCCCCCATGATCTTCATGAGATTTTCCTCAGCTCACCAAACGAACTAAGGAATCAGCAGAGGTCGAGGGGAAGAGACATTGCGACACAGTGCGATCTTGGCTTTAGCGAAGTCAGTCTGCCACAACCCTGAGAAATGGGGTCCTTGTGCCTCGGAACCATCTTGCCTTCAGCTAGTCTATGGCGAGCTCCTCTGGGGAGCGTCCTGTCACATAACCTCTCTTCATCAACCCTGCCACGCTTTTCTCGGAGGAGAAGAGGAAGGAATTAACCACACACAAGGACGGGCACAATTCTTAAGCAGCAGCAGTTACTTAGTCACTAACGATGGCTCTGAATTATGGAATGCGACAGCTGGAGGGGCCTTGAAGGTCTCCTCTTTATTTTGTGAATACGGAAAGTCAGACACGGAAGATTTTTTGCTTCTTCCTGGTTTCATCCAGTTCCTAGTAGAGCCGGCTCTAAAAACCCAAATGCCCTCCTTTCATATGGTTGGGTAGCTTCTCGGCAGTTTGAGTAGTCTTTCGGCAAACTCTTCTGTTCTTACACGTTTAAGGCAAGGATTTGATCCAGAATAGCTCCAGATGAACTATTCTCAAAGTGCAGGGTTCTGTTCATTGTAAAGAAACTTGCAGTACCTTATTTAAAGCATATTTTGTTTTATTCTGTTTTGTGGATAAGCGTTCAGAAAAAAAAAGTTGGCTTGGTTCCTTCCAAAAACCTCTGATGCAAGAGCCATCTGGCTCTGGAGAGAGGTGTTGGGGACAAGGGCAGGTAGGAAAACTTTCAGAATCTCTTTGAAACTAACTACCGGGAGTAACAGCATCTCAGAGCTGTAAGACGTTTTGCCCCCTTGTTGGAAAGAAATGAGGCGTTGTCAGCCTTTGTAGAATGACAGGGAGGTCGTAGGAAGAAAAGGGGTGCTTCGGCCATGGATGGTCAGCAGGGTAGAGGGGTTCAAGGATCAGCCCCTGGGCCAGAGGAGTACCAGTCCTTCTTTGCTAACCCCATCCCGTCTTCTAATGAAAACTGTGTAAATTGAGCTTCCTCAATGAAAAGAATACTATCTTGTACTCGGAGGTACAGACGGAGGTAGGAGGCAACAGTACCTTGACTTTCTTCAATGAAGATCTTCTGTACTCTCCTTGTAGCCGTGGGGTTTAGTAACTACGGGTCCCCGTGTGATGTGAATTCGCAGGTGTGGAATTTACGATGATACGGGGAAGAGAGAAGGACTTGGCAGGACTTGGCAGGTCTTGGCTTGAGAACATAGTTAAGAAATCCCTCGTGGGTTTATTTTCCATGCACTTCAAACCCATCAAGGGAGAACGCCCAAGTGAGGGTTAGGGTGACGTTGTCCGCCGTCCTGACGAATCCTGATGGGTAGAACGCTGTTCGTCCTCATCACCGTCCTTGGTTCACAAGAAGCACAAATAACACCCGTAGGAAGAGCCGTCCCCCTATCTGGGTTAGAGCGCACACCCAATGCTGTGCTTATGTTCTGATTTAGAACTGTTTCCTCTTCCCACGACCTTCCCAAGACCTTCTCCCATGGCTTGTCATGGTGGGCATGATGGATGTACTTGAATTGCGTCCCCTCCTGCCAAATGAAATGAAGAAAGAGAAGAACCCATTTTGGCAACATCGCTATTCATTACGCTTATTAACACGAGTGAAGGGCTGTTTCTCCAAACACCCCCCGCCCCCACCGTGTCTCACAGGTGCCCCCCCCCAGCGCTTCCCCCAAAGGGGCCCACCTTTCCCGATGCTCATTTCCTTCCTCTCCCTGGGTGCTGTCCGAGGACGGGCTGCCCGCCCGCCCCCCCGGCCTCTGGAGGCTTTCTTTCTCACGAACACCTCAACTCCTCGTTTGCTGTTTGTTTTACTTTCTGTTACTCTTTAAAAACCCTCCCCCGAGGTAGTGTTTTCCAATAAAATCTCACGGTTTCCACAAAGATATCGAGAAGTTCACAGGAACTCTCAGGCTTCACGTGCAGGGAGGTATCACTGTGTATTTCCGCAAAACGCATTGTGCGAATGCGTTGTGTATGACATCCTGTCTCGATGCTGCTGCCCCAGAGCACGTCCGTCCACCGGCGGGTGCCGATGTGGGTCAGCGCCACCCTTCACGCGGTTTCAGACCCCACATCGAGGTCACGATGGAACACCCGCCCTGTATTTCGTACTTTGTGTTTTTCCACGCGTTCCCCGTGAAATCTGATGTGCCGTCAGGCACAAGAAGGGACTTCACCCTCCGGGGTCCTGTATTTGCACTGCTTACTGATTTAACTAGTGACACCCTCTGAAGCTATTTATTTGGTTAACGCTGTTCTGTCTGTGTTTTCGCCCCGTGCAGGTTACTCTGGCCAGGACTTCGACTGGGCAGATTATCACAAGCAGCATGGGACCGAGGAAGCGCCTCCTTTCGGCTTCAGGAATGTAAGGAGCTTGGTGCTTGCTACTGCTTTGTTCCTAGATGTTGTTCACCGTGAACTTTGTAAGTTGCTTCCCGTTCGTGAGCAAGACGAGTGTGCCGCCGTGGACCACAGGATCCTTACTAAGCTTTCGTAGTTTTTGCAAAGGCCTCCTTCAGGTTGTGTGTTAGGGTGACTCTGGGGTGTTGGAGCACAGCCACTGCTACGTGTATGGTGGCCCGGTATAAGTTCATGTCTCACTTATGGAAGGGTCCGGTGTGTTCTAGATTAGCACAGGCTTCTTACTACGGTGAGCCTGGGCCTCAGGAGAGCCTCTGGCTTCATCCCCTGAGTCTAGTGAGCAGATCAAATAGCAGTGTGTGTGTGTGTGTGTGTGTGTGTGTGTGTTCACACGGGTGTACTTGTTATAGGAGTTGGTTGTATCACGTGGCTTATCAAGTATTCATTTAGACTGGATCAACCCTGGGAACTATGAAAAGGCACATGGATTATTACGTCTGTATTCAGAATGAGGCACCGATGTATACAACCTAGTGTGTTGAACGTGCATTTAGCTATGAAAGTTAATTCTTTATACTAAAGAAAAAAAAAGACTCAGTCCTCCAGTTGGGGACGGCAGGCATCACAGTGCAGAGTGCTCCCAAATCAGAGACCTTTTCTGGACGCGTCCTCCTCCAGCCGCTGATTCCTTGCTACCCCACCGATCACTCGTACTACGGGGATCATGGCACATGACAGCTGAGAGGCGGAAGGGGCTGGCTCAATCGAGAAGCTCAGTACCGAGCGTAAGTCCAAGGTGGATTTTGAAGAATTAAGTAGGTCGGTCACTGGGTCAGCTTGACCCCATAAATGCAGAAACTAAATGCAGAAACACATCCGTGGCAGAGTCGGAAATCGGGGCTCCTGAAACCAACAAAGGGACTTTCTGCCGGCTGATGCTGCTTTTGCACAAAGCTGGTTCTTCTGCGGCGCACGGGAAGATCTGCGTGGTGAGGCGCGGTGGTATGTGCGGTGGGGCCCCTCCCCCATGCGTGTAGGCGCTCGGAGGTGCCACCGAGAGGGTAGCCGCTGGTTAGCTCCCGGGGCTTATCAAGTCCGGTGCAGTCTTACTAACCCTTTTACAGTGATAGTGGTTGTCGCAGAGCCCTGGCCTCGTTGCCTTGCAGTTAGGATCCTGGAGACACTTAGCACGTCCCCAGACCCCTTCGAAGTTGTGCTTTCTACCCGACCAAAGACATATTCGTTCCCTACCTCTTCACCCTTGGGAGGAAGATCCTGACGTGTCCCCTGGTTTCGTGCGAAAGGAGGCGTTTCCTCTGCAAAATACGGTTCCACTGTCCTCTGCTCCCGTTCAGCCAGCAGCTCGCCAAATGGGATTTAGTAGAGGAAGTAGCCACATCCCCAGGTGGCCTCTGAGCTCCCAGGCTTTAGCTACCAGGATGAAATCTGTTTTAATGACTGTGCCGGCGTATTCATTAGGAATGCACTTGTTACAAATATGCCCGCTTTGTTCCCGGCTCCGCGTTTATGTAATCGACGGGATTGTCATCTGCCTGTTGGCATAGGTGTTGCATTCCTGGTGCTCTGCTGAATTTTGTTAGCTTGCCTCGAGTGCTCTTTAAGGGGATGCTTATCGTGAATTCATTTTTTAATCACGCGTCTTGTGTGCACTAGAGGAGAGGGGGTGTGGAAGTGGCTGCATGGGAGACATTTCCCCGGGGATGTTTAACAATCAGAGACGGTTCTGAGATGGATTGACACAGCGAAATGCTTAGTAAAATAAACTCACGGGTAACAGGTTTGCCATTGATCTTTATAAATTACCCTCAAGCAGCGAGTTGAAACGAAAATAGGTTATGCGGTTGTAGCTTTCCCTTATTAAGGAGGATCAAATGCATTTTAACTTACTTAGAGGTTTTTCAGGCAGCCTATCGAGTCATATTATCAAAAAGCTCAATACATAATATGCACGGATAGGCAGGATGACTTGTAGGAAAACAGCCTGCCTAGAATTTTCCTTGGTTCCTATTTCCAAAGAGACATAAAGGAGAAGAACAAATCGCTTTCTTATCCCATATGCTGGGTCATTTTGTTCTGGTTACGTAAAGATATAATTGACTTGCAATGTAACGTATATAAATAGATACGTGAATGTAAATTAGCTTGGCCTCCTCCCACGGGTCAAGTAAGGATGTAATCTCTTGGTACTTGCAGGAGCCCGTTTACTTCAATTTATGTATTTCAAAATAGACACGTGCAGTATTGTAATATCTGATTAAAATTTATAGCAGCGGATGCTTTGGGAAAATCTTACGCTTATTTTAAAATAGTGCGAGAAGGGAGTTTTGCTTGGAGTGTCGGCTGAGCTCCTGCTGAATTGACCCTCCGGCAGGTAGCAACTGTCGGCTCCTGTGCAACTAGCCGAGGGATGTGGAGAGTGAACAAAACGGGCAGATCTGGAGGGGAGCAGGTGCTTGGAAGGAAGGAACACTCTGGGGTGACCGTGTGATTCTTTTCAGACTTCTGGCCTGAGGTCAGCCGCAGTGGACGACGTAGGAGACGACAAAAGCAGTGATATAAAACTCACGGTCTTTCTGGCCTGATGAAGCAGATAACAGAATGTGAGCAACCACACCTGTTGGAAAGCGAGAGGAGTCTCAGAGAGGGAAGAGTCAGGAGAGGGAACCGCACATTCCGTGTATACGCTCTGCCTAAATCTTCGGCTGATCCGCGGAGCGTGTCTTCTCCAGGCAGCCTAGCTAAAGACAAAAGACTCTGAGCTCCTTCTCAAGAGACAGAGCATGTAGTTTGAGTCCAAACAAGTTAACTGCTTGCTAACACAGAAAACCAGCACTCTCGGGAAGAACATAACACAATCCAGAGTCTCTGTGACACGACATTGAAAACGTCCAGACTTCAGAATTGGTCAGCACACGAAGCCGCAGAAAAATCGGACTCATTTTCTGTAGAAAAGCTAATCAGTAGAGGCCAAACCCAGCATGATCCAGATGTTGGAATTAGCAGACGTGTGTTCGAAAACTCCCGTTAAAACTCAGCTCAGAGTCGTAAAGTAGTGGTTCCCAAAGTGCAGTCCGGAGGCCAGCCTCCAGCACCACCTGGGAACCTGTTGGAAATACAAAATCTGTAGCCTCACTGCAGATCACATGAATCGTGAACTTTGGGCTAAGGCTCAGCAGTCTGTCTTTTTTTTTTTAAAGGTTCTCCAGATGATTCAGATGCTTGCTAAAGTTTGAGAAGGGAAAATATGAATGAGAAGGTAGAAAGTTGGGGTTCTGTGTCTCCCCCCCATCCTTCCCCAGCTCACACGTTCTCTCTCAAAAATAAACAAACATTAAAAAAATATTAAAAAAAAAACCTTGGCCAGTATTTGTGCAGACTCTTAACAAGAAAGGTCTTTGCTACTTGACATTCTACACGTGGCTCAGAATTTTCCTCAATGTTGGGAATGAGAGCAGGAGAGCTCCTCTGTGTTGAAGAAACAAGGGCCAGAGTGTACCAAAGCAGCTGAAATTATAAATGAAAAAGTTCTGGAATCTCTGTGGGCCCCAAGCAACATAAATACAAAGACACCCAACATAGTCGAACTGCTGACAACCAAACGTAAAGAGAAAAATCTTGAAAGCATCCAGAGAAAAAAATGATACGTTTCAAATAGAGGAACAACAACGTAAATGGCGAACTTCTCATCAGAGACCAGGGGTGCCAGACGACAGTGAACCAATGTTTGTGGAGTATTAAAAGAAAAAACACACAATTCTACATGCACCAAAGGTAACATTTCCTGAATGAAGGTAACAGACAGTTCGGGGCGCCTGGTGGCTTAGTCAGTTAAGTGTCTGACTCTTGGTTTCAGCTCAGGTCATGATCTTGTGGTTCGTGAGATCAAGCCCCGCATCGGACTCTGCACTGACAGTGCAGAGCCTGCTTGGGATTCTCTCTCGCCCCCTCTCTCTCTGCCCCTCCCCTGCTCACACTACCCCCCCCCAATAAATAAATAAACGTTTTTAAAAAAAAACCTGACACTTCACCAAGGAAGATACACAAATGACGAAGAAACGTGAAAAAATGCTCAACATCATTCGTCGTAGGGAAGATGCAAGTTCAAGCCATGATCAGCTGGCACTGGACACCTATTGGGTTAAAATTTGCAAAAGTGCCGATACCAAGTGCTGGTGAAGATGTTTAGCAGCGGGAACGCCACACACTGCTGATGGGAACGCAACATTTGGCAGTTAGTTTGGTGGTTTCTTAGAAAGTTAAACGTACGTTTCCCATGTGGTCCAGCAATTCCATTTCTAGAGAAATGAAACTATGTCATAGGCTACGTTGTATTCCCCAAAATTCATATGATGAAGTCCTAACCCGTAGTACCTTAGAACGTGAGAAGTGTGTAGAGTTAGAATGTTTTTTAATGTTTATTTTTGAGAGACAGAGACAGAGACAGAGTATGAGCACGGGGAGGGGCAGAGAGGGAGAGAGAGAGAGACCCAGAAGAAGCAGGCTTCAGGCTCCAAGCTGTCAGCCCTGAGCCCGATGCGGGGCTCAAACCCATGAACCGCAAGATTCGAAGTTGGACGCTTAACTGACTGAGCCACCCAGGCGCCCCTGGAGTTAGAGTTTCTGAAGACACCATTAAGGGAGCATGAAACCCTACGGGTAGACCTTAATCCAAAATGACTGGTGTCCATACAAGAAGTGGAAATTAGGATGCAGACAGCATGCGGGGAGGAAGGAACGTTCGGAGATACAGGGAGAAGGTGGCTGTCTACAAGCCAGAGAGAGTCCTCAGAAGAAAGCGGCCCTACTGACACGTTGATCTCCGACTTGCAGGCTCTGGAACTGAGAGGTGAATTTCTGTCGGTAAAGCCACCCAGTCTGTGGTATTGCGTTCGGGCATCGCAAGCCGACTGATACACCCTGTTCACACAGAAACTTGCGCTTGACTGTTTACAGCGGCTTTATTCGCGACCGCCAGCAATTGGACACAGCTCGGATGTCCTTCAGGTGGTTAAGGGATGGACTGTGGCACATCTACAGAAACTACTCAGCAGCACAACAGAATCAACTTTCCGTTCGTGCGGTAGCATGGATGAAATGTCAGATGCGTTTTGCTTAAGTGGAAGAAGCCGGACTGCACCGTGTATGGTTCCGTTTCTGTGATATTATGGAAAAGGCACAACTCTGGGAACAGAAGACAGGCCCGTGGTGCAGGAATTGGGAGTCTGGGAGGGACTGATCACCGAAGGGCCAGTGCAAAAGCATTTCGGAGGTGAAGGGACTCCTCTGCGTGTTGATTGACGTCATGACCGTACGACTGGACGGGAGCCTCAGGAATAGGGCACCAAAAAGAGCGAATTTTCCTACGTGTAAATTTTTATTTTTATTTTTATTTTTATTTTTTAATGTTTGTTTATTTATTTATTTGGAGAGAGAGAGGGGGAGGGAGAGAGAGACTCCCAAGCTCAGAGCCCGATGCGGGGCTCGATCCCACCACTGTGAGATCACGACCTGAGCTGAAACTAAGAATGGGACACTCAACCGACTGAGCCACCCATGCGCCCCTCCTGTGTGCAAACTTTTAAAAAGAAGTGAATTTAGAACGTAAATAAAAGTAAGCCCAAGGCATACATGTAACACAAAGACCATTTCAGATAAAACCATGGGGATGCGTCACCAGTAGACCACTATAAACAACGCTAGTGGGTGTTCTTCAGGCCACATGGAGACTCAGGCTGTCTCCTCACATCCTCGAATATGCCCAGGCGTGATGTGAGTGAGAAGCATAGGGAAGGAAAAGAAATGATTTGCATGTCCGTGGTCGCGTGGAAATAAGGGCATGCATGGGCCTAGAAAGAGACCATATCCACCCTCTCACTGGACAGATATTATTAGGCGCCTGCTGTTTGCCCGCGGAGTTCTAGCTCTGGGATGAAAACAAACTGGGCATGGTTCTTTTCTCGCGAATGGCAGGAGAAACGTTTGTTTTATGGAGGAGGTCCGTGTGCATCGCGTGCGTGTGCGCGTCCCCCGCGGGCCCCTCTGTTGCGCGATCCCCTGCTGTGGTGTCCTCTGGCTGAGTGTCCCTCTTTTCTCTTTCAGACGTCATTCAGTCGGGGTTTCACAAAGAACATGAAACTGGAAGCTGTCAACCCCAGGAACCCAGGAGAGCTCTGCGTGGCCTCTGTGGTCAGCGTGAAGGGGCGGTTGATGTGGCTTCATCTGGAAGGTACGCACCGTTGGCGGTCGTTCTGGGGAACTTAGGGCGCGTCTGGAAGTGGCAGGGTGCACGTAGTACTTCTCAGAAACCACGCCTTTTGCCTTCCTTTTACTTAAACAGATCTTAAATTATTCAGTGTTCTTAAATGAGTCAAACTCATCAAACACAGATTTGTTCAGAGTCTCTCGTCTTGACTCATGATTTCATGAAAGGAGACACTGGTGTGATAATTATGTTTGCAACACAGTGGTCTTTTTGCATCTGTGATTACAAAAGCTAGTGTCACAATTAAATTAATACGAGCCACTAAAACTGGTATTTGAGGTCTTGGTTATTATGAGGATAAAATTATATATTTGCAATTTACTGTGAATAACACTCTGTACGTTGGTTTCTTCCATGGATCTTTAGTTGTACCTCGAAATAGTAACTAGAGATGACTTTCTCCCTAAATATGTAATACACAAGATTTAGCCTTACGTGTTTAATGATGTTTAAACTGTTGTTTATAGCTATAGTTTGTTTATAATTGTGCAGATAATTCACAGAACATTCTATTTTATAAGCGGAACCTTGATCAGATTTTAGATTTGGAAAGACTACGTTTTATATGTTTTGTTTCCAGTGATGATGAATTCAGATGAGTCTGATCTGTAAGGTTTTTCCCACTTTTCCGTGATCTGAATTCTTTGGGTTTATTTGTATCTCAGTCTCATGACATTAATTATTTTAAACGTATATGGAAAAACAAGACTAGTCGCGAATGAGAAAATCATGGTAGCTCTCTTGGCCCATATTTTAACTGCCATGGCATCCCCTACCGCCACTGGAATGGAAAGTTTGGAAGGCCACGGAAGTGGTGCTCGTATCTTCCTCCTATCTCTTTAGGAAGAGCACATCTAAAAAGCACCAGAAGTTCTGAGGCTGACGATCTCCTAAATAGTAGAGTCCAAGGGAGTGAAAAGGGGAGAGAACAGTGACGGCAGGTGAGCGTCGCCTGTGTCCTCAATTCCCAGGAAAACAGTTTAAAATGTTACCGTGGTTTAGGATTTCAAAATCAACTTGAACTAAAAGAAAATTCTCAAAAGGTTGATTGCTTGGTGGCTCTTCGAGTAAAATGGCCTCTGGTAGGAATCAGCCACAGTGCAGGCAGACACAGGTGGAACGGGGCTCTTTCTGCAGCCGCGGGAAGAGAACGCGACCTTACTTCCGTCACTACGTGTAAAGTTGAGTCACCTGCTCTTGGAAACACAGGATCCCTTCCGTGACTTCCCATCGCTCCATCAGACTTGCCACCTCATACTGGGCTAAGCCATGTTGCGAGATCGGGACCTTGCTTGCGTGATTCGTTCGAAAGCAGACGCGGTAAAGTTCAAAGCCCGTGTTTCATCATTATTATTTAGCACATCATCGTTAAAATTCTTTGGCAGTCATTATTTATTTAGCGGTTTGTAGTTCCAGAGTGCTCTACAGCTGTTAATTACCTAACACAGACACGCAGGCAAAGTGTGTCCTGATTTTTATAGTTGAAAGAACGTTACGATATGCCTGGGGTCAGTTTCCTTCTCCTTGACATCTCCGTTGCTTAATTCACCCAACCCTACAGAGTCCCAATTCTTAAAAACAGGGGTGAGCGGCAACAGGGTAGAGTTAACATTTCTGACAGGCTTTTCTCCTTAATATTGTTTTTCTCTGGGATATAAATTTCCATTTTTATAGCAAAGCAATGTGAGGCAGCTCATGTCAGCTGTTATTCTCCAGAGTGCTTTTTTATCCTGTAGCAGCGAGATCAGTTAGCGTTAGGAAGCAGAGCAGAAAATAAGTAGATCGTCCATTTTTTCCCAGCCCTTACTCGTTAAGAAAAAAATTTTTTATGAACAGTTTGTTGCATATTATCCACGTGGAATTCTCGATCGAAATCCTGTGTTTGTTGGATCGAATAAAGTAAAATCCCATTTTGTCTCTTGGCTCTCGATTGTATTTTGGGTTTTTTGGGGGGGGTTTGTTTTGGGCCCCCACTGACTATTACCTTTTAAAGTGCCAGTGAACTTGATGGCATTTATTTCTTGTTATTCCTCAGTTTTATGTATGTACTGTTCTCTTTCCTTTGTCCTGGGAACGCATGTTAGAGGTTCGCTATGGTCACTTTGTGGCTGTTAAATTATTTTTATGATGATGGTGATTCTGGTTATAGACCGTTTACTTGACACTTGAAACAGATCAAATACTTCATAACAACTCATTAGTTATTTTTATGCATTAAGTTGATTTGAAGTATTTTCAGCACATGGCTAATTGACCACTTTTAGGTAATTAAAGTGATCATTTTCTACTTAATACATGACGTCTCTGGAGGTCGGTTCTTTAAGTGTCTATAAAAGAGCCGATGTTGAAGAGGGGGGGCCATGGATGAGATATGGGAGACGAAGGTAGTATTGCTTTGGGTGCACATTTGGAAAGAATTGGGAGCTCTCCGGAACCGCGGACGGTGAGCGCAAGGATGATGGGGTTTCTTTGATTTAGAGAGGACGTTGCAGTGTTTCTCCTGAGTCAGTACTCTGCTCGAGGCGGTCAGATCGACAGTTATAAGCATGACCCGTACAGTAGAGGTTGCTGTCCGTGGTGATGTCTTAGCGTCACGGCCCTGCATTCACGCGTCTGCCCCCGCCCCACACCAGGTCCTTCTACGTGCGTTCCAGATGCTTCCCTCGGGGACGAGAAGGGTCTTCACCCGTCCTCATGATGCTTTAGCTCCCTGAGAGGGCTTACAGCTTTGCAGTGCCTTCCTTGGCTTCTCTTACCCCCTCGTTATTAGTCCTGTCCTCCGGTTCAGAAGAGATGTGGGAAGCTCCATGTTCCTGAATACGTGACTCTTAGCCTTTGCGCTAACATTCCTCTGATGCCATAAAAGGTATGGCCACCGGCAGGCTTCATTTCTGCAAAGTTATGTGGCCCTTTTTGTTGCCACCACTACAGAAATGTTTGAAGAGAGCTCTGGAAGGGGACACTGAAACCCGGTTTTGACCTTGGGAGCGCTGTTGCATGTGAAAAACAGGCAGGGGGACTCTCTCGGCTGGTGTTCGTTGTGCTTTGAGCGCAGGGAGGGAATGACGTCCTGGGGGAGTTGGTGCCGGCTGCTTTCGGTGCTGATCTGTCATAAAAACAAACAAGGACAGAAACACGAAGACGACCTAGAGTCTTCAGGTCTGCGGAGACGTATGAAAATCTTAAGAACAGGGAAGCTTGGGTATTACCGACATCTCCCAATCTTTAGTTTTTGCTGCCCTCTGAAATGAAACCTAGAGAAAATGAAATTTTTCCACACTCAGTCCTGGAGAACGTACTGTGTGAGTGTCAGTCTGTGAAGTCTTCGCCGGGTATAGCTTCGGGCAGTAGCTTCCTGGCGTTCAGGACTCACATCCTGTCACCGCGAGCTTCACATCCCCCATCAGCAAGCACCGAACACGCAGGGCTGCGCGCCCCGTGGTCCCCGATTTCCGCAGACGAGCGCCCTCAGGAACAGCCGGCGCACTCTTGAAGCCGGAGCCTCGTGTAGGATTTCGGCGGAGGGAGTTAAACGTAAGACACTCTGACGGTTCAGGGACGGATGTGAGCTCTCCTTTTCCCCTCTTGACAAATGCACGCACTTTGGAACTGTCCAGTGGCTTCTTGGCTGCGGCGAGCGACCTAGGCCTGCCTCTGCTGGTTTCCTCTCCGCCACTGGCTCCAAGTGTCACGCACCCTTCGGCGTTGGCACGGGGCATGTCCCTGACCGGGCCAGGCTTGCAGGGTCCTCACTCGGACACCCGCTACTGCCAGTGTCCTGAGTCGGGTCACCTGGGTTGTTGGGGGTGACAGCAGGAAGGCGCAGACCTTTCACGCTCAGTGCACGGACTCTCACATAACGCCGTTTCCTGGCCTGGTCGTTTCCCTGACCTGGTGCTTCTGACTCTGAGTCGCTCTGGTGCACGTTTTCTAGCATGCGAACCTCCAGTCGCCTGCCCGGCGGAGGCGTCTACCTGACTGTGTGGAATCGACAAGGGGATTCGAGGCCTGACTGATTCCTAGACTTGGAACCAGGCGCCTCTCCTCAGTTCCAGCCTCTCAAAGGCTCCTAGGCTGTCCTCTCCTCATCTGCATGGGGCCCAGAGGCTGAATTGGCTTGCTTCTTGCCTTCCTTGCCTTCTTACTTTGTTCACTTTCAAATCTGATGAATGAATGAATGAATGAATGAATGGGATAACATACTAAGCAAGGGTAATGGAGTTTCCCACTTGAGCCCCTCATGGCAAAATTGATTCCATGCGGCATAGGGGTGAGGGCTCAGACCAGGGGGGAGTGAAGAAGTATTTAATGGAGGGTTTAGGTTGTTCCTATACCAGAGTCCTGGAAAATTCACTCTATCTTGAATCAAGTGACCTTACTGGAACCGAGAATGTGCTGACATCCCCAGGATGGTCCCCATCCCAGAGCAGATTTTTACATTTGGGATGGGACAGACCCCTTTGAGATTCTCCTGAAAGATAGAATTACCAAGGGGAAATAAGGTTTCCAGACTCGGGAGCTTAGACACTGGAGGGACAGTCTGTGCGCCCTGATGTCAGTCAAGAAACAGAGTCAGTGTTTCTTTTTTTCTTTTATTTATTTTTTTTAATTTTAAAGTGTTTATATATTCTGAGAGAGAGAGAGAGAGAGAGAGAGAGAGAGAGAGAAAGTGCAAGTGGGGGAGGGGCAGAGAGAGAGAGAGGGAGACACAGAATCAGAAGCAGGCTCTAGGCTCTGAGCTGTCAGCACAGAGCCCGAGGCGGGGCTTGAACCCACGAACCGTGAGATCATGACCTGAGTCAAAGTCGGAGGCTTAACCGACTGAGCCACCCAGGCACCCCCGAGAGTCAATGTTTCAAGCAAGACAGGATTGTGCCTGGAAACAAGGTGCCTCTACGATCACTGAGAGAGCTGCAGACACGAAGTCAGGAGGCCACTGGGGGACGCTTCATTTCAAGAGCACTTTAGAGTCCCAAGGGCAGGAAGCCTCAATCGCTGGCCCGCCACCGGCTTCAGCTGCAAAGCGTGTGAGGACACAGTGGCACCCCTGCAGTGTCTCCAGGGACCGTTGAAGTTCATGAACAGAAACAGAAGTGTGGAGCCGGCTGCTGCAGCCTTCGTGGCCTTTGCTTGCCGGCAGGAGGACCGCCCCGGCCTCACGCTGCCCTCCGCACCTCCCACGAGTAGATAACCATCGGTGGAGCGTGCTCTGTCCTCAGGATCATCGTGCAGGGGAGCCTGGGAGTTTGTTTCCCAGCTCTGTATCCCCTGAAGACAGGAAGGCGGGAATTGGTGCCCAGGTCCCGTTAGCGGTAACTGGCATTCCCTTTCTCTACCTCATCACCAAAGAAAACCTGGCTGTGTGGCAAATAGAACATGCAAGATCTTAGATCACCTAATGAAATGGTGAAAGCGTATTCTTTTCGTGGAGGTAGCTGGTCAACAGTTCAGCACTTTTAAACAAAGTAGCGCCATGTCCGACTTCTGCTCAGGTCACGGTCTCGCGGTTCGTGAGTTCGAGCCCCACGTCAGGCTCTGTGCTGACAGTTCGGAGCCTAGAGCCTGCTTTGGATTCTCTGTCTCCCTCTCTGTCTCTGCCCCTCCCCTGCTTGTGCTCTCTCAACCCAAAATAAATAAACACCTAAAAAGATAAAATAAGAAAACCAGCATTACAAGGCATGCCTAGTTCACTCTGCTCACAGTTGGGCCAGCACCCCAGCATCTGTGGGGAGACGGGGTGCATTTTCCCCCCTCCTGTGGCAGATATCGTGCCCTTTCCTGTTACTAGTAATCACCTTTCCTGCCTCCAGTTGTCCTCACGCTCAGTTTTGTCTCTTTCTTGATCAGAAGGTTGAGATATGCTCTCTGTCTCTTGCTTTGATTGGTTGTGTTTTTTGTTTCTTTGTTTGTTTACAGAAGCTCCCTGCAGTCGCTTACGATTCTCCATCTCTAGGTTGTTTCTGTCCCTTTTCCTGTTTGCAGTATTTGACCTACGTTGACCCTTCCTTCAAAGCCTTCCCCTGCATCTTTTCCAGAACCCCAGGCCAGGCAGGTTTCTCTTCCCCACGGACTCCTCCTTAGATGAGTGTTCTAGGCGTTGCTTTGTTCATCTACCTTCACGCGTAAAGGTCAGAGCTCATCACAGTCTTTTCCCCTGGTGCCCTGTTTACCCGCCTGCACAGCGTCCCCCGTGTGGATGCCCGCGTTCCCCAGTCGGGCGTCACTGTCGTCCCCCCTCCCGTTGGCTCTTCTCCTCGAGTCTCCCCTCTGACCCACGTTAGAAACTAGAAAACCATCCAAGCCAGCAGGCGTAGGGTAACTCACATCTGTGTGCCCGCCCCCGTGCCCAAGGAGCCCCCTCAGTGCCCCGTGTCCCCGTGCATCTCCATCTTCGCGGCTCACCGCCACTCTTTGGTCCGGATCTTCGTCCCCTACTCCTGCCGTTGTTCCCTGGGCCCTGCTGCCTTCGTGGGGCCCTGAGACTTGGCTTTGCACCGTAACAGCCATCGCCTTCCTCCTGATACCCTGTGCGTCTGCACGCCTCCCCAGAGCACATCCGCCTCCTAGATGTGTGGCCTCGGGTGCTTCCTGAGTTTAAAACCCCCTTTCTTATTGGTGCAGCTGCATAAAATGTGTAGAATGGGGGTCTGTACCTCGTAGGATGGTTGTGGAGATTGGCGGAGGGAAGTGCTCCTCGTCGTGTTTGCACCTGACGGTGACGACTCAGGAAGAGGGGTGGCCGGCGAGCAGGAAGACAGGCAGCCCCTTCTCACTTCGGCCCCGCCTCCCTGCACAGAGCCTGAGGTCCATCAGAACAGTGAACTCCCGTGTCTGTGCACAACTTAATGCTGTTGCTGGCGCTCTGTGACACAGGGCCGTACTGTCTCTGCCTGTCACAGAGCACAGTGTCCGCACAAGAGTTCGTGTGCACTTGGCTCGCTAAATGCTCGCCGCATATGTAAGGAGGAATCAGTAAAACCCGTGTTTCCGAACGAGAAAGTGATCTAAGATACAGCGGTCCCTTAACAACTTCTATCTTGCCAACTGAATTTTTGAGCCAGTGGGATAAAACCAACATTCAAGAACTCTTTGGTCAGTGTTTCCCTATGCTCGGTTCAGTTCCAGTAAACTCCCTCCATCTCCCAATCTACGGGAGGAGTCTGTTAAAGTGCAGATCCCTGGGGCACCCGGGTGGCTCAGTCCGTGACTTCGGCTCAGGTTATGATCTCACGGTTTGTGGGTTCGAGCCCCGCATCGGGCTCTGTGCTGACAGCCTGCTTGGGATTCTCCCTCCCTCTCTCTCTCTCTCTCTGCCCCTCCCCAGCTCGCTCTGCGTGTCTCTCTTTAAAAAATAAAATAAACATTAAAAAGAAGTTTAAAATGCAGATTCCCGGGGCCACCACAGACCTAGTGCATCTGAATCCCAAGCAGGGTCCAGGAATCTGCATTTTAAAATCCCCTTCCCCAGGGGCGCCTGGGTGGCTCAGTCGGTTAAGCGTCTGACTTCAGCTCAGGTCGCGATCTCACGGTTTGTGGGTTCAAGCCCCACGTGGGGCTCTCTGCCATCAGCACAGAGCCCACTTCCGTTCCCCTGTCTCCCTGTTTCTCTCTCCTCCTTGCGCTCTCTCACTTTGTCTTTCTCTCAAACGTAAATAAACATTTAAAAAAGTAAATAAAGGCACCCTCCCCAGATGGCTGTTCTGGGTGCTAGGGTTTGTGAAGGACGCTGAGATCTAACGGGCAAGGTGTGGCGTGGTCTAAAGGAGCTCCCGTCGAGGCCACCTCTCATATATAGGAGAGCAGGTGCAGGAAAGTGCCCCTTAAGCCTTTCTGTAATTTGTGGAAGAGTCAGGTGGTTAATAAGCATTTCGCCGAGGCTTGCAAAAACCAAACAAGGGAAAATGCAAATGTGAAAGTAATTATATTTCAAGCCAGCGTGGGTGGTTTTAAAATCTTGAAAAGGAGGGACGGCCTGCTTGAGACAATTTTGGGAGAAGCTGTGTCGGCAGATCAGGGGCCCGGAGCAGGGTTTCCCGAAAGTTAAAGAGGCCGGTCGGACAGTGGGCATGGTCTGCGGGCACAGGCTTTGCATCCTCCCCGGTCTGTTCTGTCCCTAAAGCTGATGCTCGATGAGACAGGGCCTTGGTGGCCGGCGACAGAACTCCCTGTTTTAGGCCAAGTCTTGGGCGAAATGTGTAGCTGGGGGGAAGGCTTTTGGTGGGCGGCTGGCGGATCGCCTCTCCAGGGGCTTTGCTTACAGGACCCACACCTAACTTGGGCTTTTGAGCTGCCGTGAGCATGGACGGGACTACTGTCGGGCCGCCTTCCTGTTTCAGAGGCCCCAGCCCGTCGTCGTCTGCCTGTGGGGAGGGGGCAGCGGCCACCTCACCGTGGGGACCGTGCAGGAGGGATATGGGGGCCCAAATAGGAACGGGACAGGCGCTAAACCGACCAAACTAAACCAAACCCAAACCCAGAAACAAACACGGGACAAAGGAAGAAAAGCGCCCACCCGAAATGCTTTCTCCTAAGGCCCCCAGCGTTCGATTGTTTACGGTCAGATTCTCCTCTGTGGCCTTTTTCTGTGCCTCGGTTTACCCATCTGGAAAACGGGGACAGACCCAGTCCCCGTCGCTTTGGGTTGTTGGTGAAGATCGCGCACCTGCCAAGTGTCGGGCCTGCGGGCAGTGCGGCGAGCGTTTGCGGACCCGTGAGTGTCCCTCTCCACACGCACACGCACCCCGGATCCCCTTTCTGTCGCTTTCCTCCAGGTGGCCTGCTTCCCGTCCCATCCTGGTCTTGCCATCCACAGCATTGCCCGTCCCTCGTTCCTTAGGAATTTGGCTCCACAGCTGGGGGGGGGGGGGGGGGCGTGGCAGTCTGGCTTCGTAGAGGGGCTCCTGCAGACGAGAGGAGGCTGGCGGCCAGCACACGGGGTTTCCGGCCCCCCGTCTTGCCGGCTCCCACATCGCCAAGCAGCTTTCTTCCCTCTGACGCCCCGTCTTTCCATCGCACGCGTGAGCCCGTCACGATTTGCTGCGGCCTCTCTTCCTGAGGGTTCTGAGCAAGGTTGACTTCCTTCCTTAAACACCTCGTGCCTTTCTTCCCTTCCTGCCTTTGAACTGAGGTGTGGGGCTCGTTCTTCCTGAAGCCCGTGCGGTAGGAAGGACAGTGGGACTTCGTGGAAGGGGCCGGCCATCCACGGATCCGACGTCACGGTCGCGGGGTATAGCGAATCGCGGAAGGCTTCGCAGGCTCCAAAGTGGCTCTGAGAAGTTTATACGCCTCACGTTTGCTTTGTGAGCGTGGATTCATCGCGGTCTGGTTTTATTTTCTGTGAAGGTCACTTGTCCTTCATGACTCCGGCCTCTGTGGCAGTACTCTTCAGGCACGTGACTCCTTTCTTCCCAGAGCGTTTTGTGTTGCGTTGTTATTGTGGTGAAAGTGAGGTTGCGATTGTGAATTAGTCGATTCATTCGCAAGGGCCAAAACGCGTAAAAGTTTCTCTCCCCCTCCTGCCCCATTCCTCAGTGTCTAAGCTCCTTTCCCAGCAAAACAGCCACTGTTAGCGTTTTGTACTTCCTTCCAGGTCTGTCGTATGCACGTATAAATATATGTTATTTCTCCCTTTTAAACAGATGATAACCTACTATACACACACGTTGTGTTCTGCCCTGTGCTTTTCTTTTATTCAACAAAACATGGACACGTCTCTACATGTAAGTGTATGAAGTGGTTTCTCGATCTTTTCTTACAAATGGCAGAATATCCCATCATACGATATACCATAATTTATTTAGGCAGATAGAGATCGAGGCTTCCCGATGGTTTTTCAGATGAAAGTTCTGGGGAAGAATGAATGAGCGGACTCCATATCGACTGATACAGCTGCAGCGAGGTCCGGGGTTGAACCTGACCTTGTGTTGTTCACAAGAGGGTTTCCCGGGAAATGGTCAGACTACTGAAGTGAGCCACTAAGCTTTTGCATTGGCAGGTTTGGAGACTCCAGAATAAGGAGAATCGCCTAATGTTTTTAATGGATTGCTTTTTATAAAAGCTCGTGGGTCCCTGCTCTTGAAAAATAGTACGTTATTTTTTAAAAAGATTATTCCGAGTCCAGCCAGATATATCTAGATATTGCATAAGATTGATAAAGAGAAATAAGGAATTGGTGTCCATCATTCAGAGGAGGGTTGGAAAAGTTTCAGGGTCAGGAAAACGTCTCTGGGTGATAAATAATCCACGTTTCCACCAGTTCATATTTAATAGATGCCTTAGTGGGTTAGATTTCAAAGTACGAGGAAGACAGGGCGGTAACTTTCTGGAAGGCCTAGTAGCTGACACAGTGTAGCTTATAAATATTTGTTTTGAATGGAGAGCATGATCAAAGAATTCTAAGGTATGGTAAAGACAGCCATATCAATATATTAATGTAAACACTATTACAGAAGCGTATATATTAAAGCATTAATACCAAGAGACGTTTGAACCAGCAGAATATTGGAAGATGAAGGTCACAGTTCAGGAAGGAATAGGCTATAAAATTCACCTTCTGCTTCTTTTGGAAGCACTCCTTTGACCTCGAAAATCAGGTTTGCATCTAAACGTTAAGTCCAGAAATACAAATGTCTATCGTAGATGAATTCATTCCCTTAGCACAGGTGTTGAGTAGCTCAGAAACCCGTGCTATTTTAGGGAATCTGAGCGTGAGAACGTGCCCTGTAGTTAATGAGGGAACAGCTCAGTGACCCTCTTCGTTCGACCCTCCTGAGACTCGTGTGCCCTTCGGGACAGGGACGATAACTTCCACTTTGGAAGCTCCCTGGCAAGTTTCTTTACTTCTCTGTCTTGCATGTGGTCGTGTTTATTTGAGGGTCTCTTTGGCAAGTAGGGTCAGTAGTGGTTGAGTCATCCTATGAGACGGAGATGATTTCCATTCACTCGACTGTGTCGAGAAATAACCTCTGTCAACCTGTTTGCCTTCCTTTAACTCATATATTCTTCACGTTATGGGAGAATTGGGCAAAAGGGCAATTGGGATCGGTAATCATAGTACCGCTTTTTTTGAGAAGGGATCGAGCGTCGAACGTGACTAATGGCGATGATCGTGTGTGTGTGTGTGTGTGTGTGTGTGTGTGTGTGTGTAAGAATGTGCTGTCAGAGTGTTCGCTGGGTTAGCGCTGAATCAGGACCCCACGTGTATCAAATAACATGCTTCTTTACTGCAGTATCTACTTTATGATGAGAAGTAAGGGGTAGGAGCCAGTGCAGCGAATGTCAGAGTTACAACGGGTGGGACCGTCCTACGTCTGCTGGAATCACGCTTCATGAAGCTAAGTTTTGGGGGGGGGATCCGACTTAAAATTCATCAGATATGGTGTGGCGACGCGGATGTGTGAGCGGGTTCTACTGTGTGGTTTTCGCCTTGATTCTCAGTGAAGACACCAGAGCAAAGCAAGGGTAGGTGCTCAGAGCCGGTGAGCCCGTGTCTATTAAGAGTTCTTCGCTTTTGATTCTTAGTTCACAAGTGTCTTCCTTCAGTGTTTTCTTTTTCTTTCCCAAAGAATTGCTGAGTCTGTGTAGAAGTTTCTTCTTCTCACTAGCTTGCCGGGTTCCATATTGACCCCTGTAGCCAGAGCTCCGTGAAACCTTGGCTCATGTTACATGCAGATGTGTTCCGTCTTTCCGAGTCTCGTAGCCGTGGTGCTGATTTGTCACGAGGCATTCGTAGGACCGTGAAACGGGGTGACAGGCCGACCCCGCTGGAAAACACACTCTGGCATAAACGGTTTTGTGCAACGTGGCGGCGGTCCGCGGTCCCCCAAGGAGCTCGAAACAAGCAACCCCAGTCAAACTGATCAGTGAATGAGTTCCCTAGAGAAATTGTATCGTCTGTCTCCAGTGCTCAAAACCCGGCTTGCTGTGCCTCACTACTTCCTTTTAACCGTGATGCGAACTTCCCTTGGCTGAAGGTTGACCTTGGCTAAGCAGGAAGTGTGTCTGCTGGCTTAAACGTGTGCTGTGGCCCCGACCGCGAGCTCAGGTGCATTCCCTTAGGTTTGAAGGTGCTTTCAGGCTCCAGTGCCCGTTGTTCCCAGATTCCTTTCCCCGCCCTTCCCTCCGCCATTTACAGTAGGAAGTGTCTTAGACTTTTGGAGTCTCTACTTTACTTGAACCCCTTGTACTCTGTTCCAGGTATCGGTATCTGTCGTTAAGACTGTTCCAAGTTTTCTGTTCCGTGTTCCGGGAAATGTTTTCCTCATCTCAGGGCTGCTTGTGTTTTCCTTTCTTCTGGCTCTTTCTGGTAACATCTGTGCCTGTTGTCTTGACTTGTCCAATGCAGGCCTACAGACTCCTGCTCCGGAGTTTATTGTTGATGTAGAATCCATGGACATCTTCCCGGTGGGCTGGTGTGAGGCGAATTCGTACCCTTTGACCACACCGCACAAAACAGTCTGTAAGTATCGTCCGATGTGGACGGCATCTGCAGCTTGGGGGAGTAAATAGACCATTTTTTTGTGTGTCTTTTGTTTATTTTATTTTCTTTGAAAGTTTTTTTAATGTTTATTTATTTATTTTTTAATTTTATTTTTTAATTTTTTATTTTTATTTTTTTTTTTTTTTAAATTTACATCCCAATTAGTTAGCATCTAGTGCAACAATGATTTCGGGAGTAGATTCCTTAGTGCCCCTGACCCATGTCGCCCATCCCCCCTCCAGCAACCCTCAGTTTGTTCTCCATATTTATGAGACTCTTCAGTTTTTATTTTTGAGACAGAGTGCGAGTGGGGACAGGGCAGAGAGAGGGGGAGACACAGAATCCGAAGCAGGCTCCAGGCTCCGAGCTGTCAGCACAGAACCCGACGCGGGGCTCGAACTCACAAACCGTGAGATCGTGACCTGAGCTGAAGTCGGTCGCTCAACCAACTGAGCCACCCAGGTCTCCCTGTTTTTTTTGTTTTGTTTTGTTTTGTTTTGTTTTTTAGGGAGAGAGTACATGAGCAGGGGAGAGGGGCAGAGGAAGAGAGAAAGAAAGAGAGAGAGAATCTTAAGCTCTAGTGCTAGGCTCTATCCCATGACCCTGGGATCATGACCTGGGCTGAGATCAAGAGTTGGGCACTGAACCGACTGAGCCACCCAGGCACCCCCTTTTCAAAATTTTATATTTATTTATTTATTTATTTATGTATGTATTTATTTATTTATTTATCTATTTATTTATTTATTTTTATAAATAGACAGTTTTGTAAATAGTGTAGCTGAGTTGTAAAACACAGAGCTGCTGTTAGATGTTCTGTGGAGTGCCGATATTTTTGCCTCATGTATGCTTTCAATGTCTTTGTGAGATGAATATTTGCAAGCATCTCACAGGTCGACAAACGAAGTCAGAATGCTAAGGCAGTTGAAGGTCACAGAGTGGCAGAGATAAAATTCAAAATAAATACAATAATATATGTATGTTGTATAAAATAATATATAACATATGTAGAATAAATAAAATATGAAAGAAATCTTGACTGCCAGTTTGGTATACAATTCGTTATTTTGATTAGAGAACATTTAAGCTAAATACTGTGTTTTTGTATCAGCATGTCTGAGAGAGAACTAGTTTTTCTCATGAGACTTACCCTGAAAGAATCCTAATTGACCATAATAATTTACTGACATAACATACAAACAGCTACTCTTAGCACTAACCAACCAGTGAGATTTCAACTGTAGTTTGAAGTGTATAATGTCCTTCTGATCACAAAAATGCCGAATTAAAACAATATTAATAGTTAACCCAGAACTAACTCTGTGTTCTTAAATACAACAGTTCTGTCTCTTGAATATATATAGCAGTGTGTGTTTTAACATCTGCTGTTGTAGATCATTATCCTGAAATGGGACCTTTAAAAATCTTCAAGACTAATAAATCATGGCATTTTTTTCCACCCTAATGTTTATCAAGAGTATTATTTAAAATTATGAGCCCTTAAAGATAAGGGGTTTTAATTTTTGCGAAATAGATATTGCTAGTATTTCCTTTATTAATTTATATGCTAGCTTTACTTTCTAACGTCCTACGACATGGTTCCCGTACGTAGATGCTCAGAGTATTGCTAGAAAGGAAGCTTCCATCCTATATCAGTTCTGTTCCCTGCTGTCAGATTTTGAAGGACACTTGAGTCCTAGTCGATATTCATTAAGAGTGGGACAGTGGGGCACCTGGGTGGCTCGGTCCGTTGAGCATCTGACTTCGCAGTTTGTGAGCTCGAACCCCACGTGGGGCTCTGTGCTGACAGCTCAGAGCCTGGACCTGCTTCAGATTCTGTGTCTCCTCTCTCTGCCCCTACCCCACTCGTGCTCCTCCCCCCACTCACTCAAAAAAAGTGGGATGATACATTACCTGTGTGCCACAAAGTAAGTAGCCCAGATTACACACAGGTGGATGTTAAGGGATTATTCTCCCCCATACACAGTATTGCTCGATGAATCATCCAATGAGGGTAGTATCTTGGCCCTTACTTTAAGCCATTCCTAAAATTTTGAGCATAGAATAACTTTGTCATTATCAAAGGCATTCTCATTTTTTCTGCTCACTTAAAGTGCCACAGACTCTTGACTCCACTGGCCAGAGAGCCAGGCATGACCGGATTCAGTCACGCATTTGTTCTGAAGAGGCAAACTATAAATCTAAATAATCTAAACTCCGGTAGCTTTAGAAATTCTGTTCAGGGGTGCCTGAGTGGCTCAGGTGGTGAAGCGTCTGACTCTTGATTTTTGGCTCAGATCGTGATCTCGAGGTTCATGGGATCGAGCCCCACGTTGGGCTCTGTGTTGACAGCTCAGAGCCTGCTTGGGATTCTGGCTCTCTCTCTCTCTCTCTCTCTCACTCTCAAAAAATAAACTTAGAACTTTTTTCTTGAAATTACACATATGCTGGAAGATGTGGGATTGTCTGTGCCAGCATTAAGTGATGCCACGGTCTTAGGTCTATCTTTGGTAAGGTGCTCCGAATACGTTATATAAACTGTAAATCTTCTTGTCTGAAAAATAATTATTGGCTGGGTTATGTCGATATTCGTCAGACATATTTACGGGGTACTAATCCTCCTTCCAGTAATAATACTTTAGTGCAAAAACATACCTCTAATCCTAATTTGGGAGTATGCCGTATGGTAATATTATTGGACTTCCCGCGCTTTCCGTGGGGAAAAAGCAAACAATCCCTCTGGATAATCTTGCTCGCAACAATTTGTCCTACCAGGTGGATTAGGTGAGTATGATATGTGTGCTCTTTCTTTCTTATTAAAAGCACATTTTAGAATAACGTAGCTAGTGTAGTGGTACGATTAAATGCACTAAATTCTGTTTAGACTTCATTTCTGATGAGTCACGGTCTAATGCTAGAAGAAACTAAGGTAAAATTGTGGCATGAATAGAATAACTTTTCAGTGTTCAAACCGTTACTTTAAAACTGACACAGTTTTTACTTGAAGGCATTTTTTAAAGAAAGCTTTTGCCCAACTGGTGAGCAAAGCTGATTGTCCTTTTGCCCTGTCTTGCCTGTTTTCCAGCACAAAAAAAGAGAAAGATCGCAGTCGTGCAGCCGGAAAAACAGTAAGTTTTTGTTTCTGTTTTCCCCCGAACTGTGCGATCAACTCTACAGCGTTGTCTTTGTGGAGGGCAGGAGGCGTCGCTGTTTTCCTTAGGGACTTAGCTAGCACTTGTCACCCTAAAGGTGACAGCAATGTACGATGCCCCCACGGTCACGCACAGCTGCCCCTGCCCCGCACGCAGCACGCGGGCGTCCCTGGTCGCGACCGGCCTGCCAGGCGGCCCTCGGCCTGACGCCAGCTCTGCCCGGTCCCAGCAGGGTGCGCTCGAGGAAGCCGTGTTTCTTCTCTGCCTTTGCCAGCTGGCTCCGTTTTCTTCATAAAAATACACTGAGGGAAAGGAATTTAAGACCAGCATTTTTGCATCTCCCCAGGCTCACGTCGAAATAAAATGAGATGTAATAATAGCTGTATTGTCACTTGAATGCAAGTAACAGTTTGGGGGGCATTTCTCGTACCTTCGTTTCGAAACACAGTGTATCAGGTTAATGCGACTCCAGGTGTGTCCGGAGGAGGCTGAAATAGAGAGGAAGTAATAATCAACCGTCCCACCACGGAACCCAAATCTGAATTCGTTAACTCCCCGGTTTGCGGTCCGTGGACCCGTGGTCACCGGGGCAGCTCGATAAAACACACACGCTGCCGGACCCCCGTGTCCAAACTTTCCGGCTGAGCGGGTCTTCGGTGGGGCCTGACCGTCTGTACGTCTCACAAGTTCCCAGGTGATGCCGGTCTGCTGGTTCCAGGGACCCCACTTTGAGAACCGGTGCTGTAGCTGCCCCAACTTGAGGTCTCGTCATGGTTTACTTTGAGCTCATGTCACTCTTCGACGGTGTGGTTTCTTCCGCACAGCCAGCGTGGATACCCTGTGAGACCCGACACGCCTCTTTTTCCCCCGGCTACATTTTTTAGAAAATATTTATTCAGCAAGCGGTTCCTGAACCATACCACAAAGCTCTGTCGTAGGCTAGGCCCACCTGACGTTTCAAGACCCATCCGTTCACAGGCTTTGTGTGAAGATCCTTTTCGTGTAGCCGTGACCCACACCGGCCCAGATGCCAGAGATCAAAGGCCACCAGACAGTGGTAGTTCCCAGTTAGGCATTGAAGACAAGTCTGATTCGCATTCAAGTCTCTGCAAGCTAATACTTCTTCGGGTCTAAGAACATAATTAAGGATGTTATTGTAATTCTGTAGCAAGAGGCAAAGCCTGGAATGACCTAGAAGGACATCACTGACTAGTGATGTCCACTCGAGGGGGAGATGTTCCACTAGCTTCTTAGGGTTATGGTAAGAACTGGGGAGCGACTTGTGTGAAATGATCTTCCCCGTGGGTATTGGTGTTGCCGCTACATGCATGTGTCCTAGGGTTTCTGGAACGGCCCCTTTCAGTTGTGAAAGGACTTTGGAATGGACTAGTGTCTTCTAAAGGGTGCGACCCATGATCATTTCGTTTTCTTGATCTGCAGATTGCCATCCACAGTGCCTGTTGAGAAAATACCTCATGACCTTTGTTTATTCTCTCCCTTGGACACCACAGGTAAGTGAGCCCCTTTGCGGCTGTCTGACCCTTCCCAGTCTGTGAGGGGGACATTCACGTATTTTCCAGGTCAATATAAGAATGCCTCAACTCTGGGTTCTTTTTCCTTGTCTCCATTGCTACTTATTCACATACAGCTACTTTAAAACATTTTTCTCTTATTTTCTGATTTTTCTTTAATGTTTGTTTATTTTTGAGAGAGACACACAGAGCGTGAGTGGGGGAGGGGCAGAGAGAGAGAGGGAGACACAGAATCCGAAGCAGGTTCCAGGCTCCGAGCTATCAGCACGGAGCCCGACGCAGGGCTCGAACTCACAAACTGTGAGATCGTGATCTGAGCCGAAGTCGGGTGCATAACTGACCGAGCCCCCCGGGCGCACCTTTAAAAAACAATTTCTAAACCAAATTCTCTGTGCCTCTTCTGTTTCTTGGTCAGTAGCTCTAGATAATTCTTTCGGTCCGCAGGAGAAGAGTCCAAGTGCTACTTGGAAATGAGGAGCCAGTTAAGGTTGTATGCTGTGAGTGGTCACGTGGAAAGAAAAAGCGTTGAAAATATCCTCAGCACGCACTCCTTCTTTTGACATTTTATGCCATCCCACCTGCATTTTCTACTAGCGGTTAATACTTAAGTCCCCGTGGGCTCTTGAGTTGTTCCTTAAAACCCTCTGTGTTTGAAACCTGAGCACGAATAGTACGTGTCTTTTAACGTGTAAAGTCCTACATCTTCTAAATAACCTTTGAAAACACACATGGGAATTCCCCTTTGACAAACAAAGCTGATTATAGACATGTTTGTACATTGAATAATATATCTGATTAAGAATCCTGTATTGTAGCCAGAACGAAACCCACTCTGAGTTCTTCCAGGATTAAAAGCTATACGCCGTGGAGGAACCCTATCCGTCCAGGGTGTAGTGAGGAGAGCATTTTTATGAGTAGACTCACTAAAACTTTTTTTCTCGAGGTCTGGGTAGGGTAATCCTACCAAGAAACTTCCACGTGTGTGCAGCTGTGGGCATAATTTTCTTTGGTCTAATTTTGTTGTATAGAATTCAAACTTCAGAATGGTTTTAAAATGTCAGCTCTTCCTTCAGCGTCTGTAATTGTTATTTTACTCCTTTTGTCTTTTACTCACAAAAATAACACTTCGTGCTCTTTCCCTGTTGGTTCTTAGTTGAAGTCCTGTTAGGACAGACCTTCCTGGACCATTCAGTTACCATCCCAAACTCAGAACCGTTGTTAGGCAGAAATACCACTGTTAGCGTGGTTTAGCTTGGAGCGGCGTGGGGGAGGGCGCGTCTTGGCTGACAGCGAACCCCCTTTCTGTGTTTCCGGACATCTGGAGGCTGTAGGGTAATACCTTACTGTGTGGTTATTCCACTTTTCCCCGTGGCCCTTGGAGACACAACTAGACCAACAACTTGGCTAAGTCAAAAGCATAATGAAGGAAATGCAGATTTAATCCTCTGGGAGGTACATTTCACATCCATCCGAGCGGCAGAATGAGGCAGCCATACCTAGTGTGGGCTTGGACGTGGGACTGAGGCAGCCATACCTAGTGTGGGCTTGGACGTGGGACTGAGGCAGCCATACCTAGTGTGGGCTTGGACGTGGGACTGAGGCAGCCATACCTAGTGTGGGCTTGGACGTGGGACTGAGGCAGCCATACCTAGTGTGGGCTTGGACGTGGGACAGCAGGAACTCCTACACAGCGCTGAGAGGAGTGTAAGTTGGGATAGTCCGCGTGAAGATCGATTTGACCATGTGTAATAAAACGGAAGACTGCAGACCCCAGGGCCGAACAGATCCCCTCCTTGTTACGTACTTGGAAAACTCTCTTGCCCATAAGCAGGAGCAGATTTTCACAGCCGTGTTCGCTGAAGCCCTGTCGGTAATACCGAGAGAGTGGAAATGATTCAACGTCCATCAGTAAGAGAATGGAAAACTCGCTTGTGCTGTATTGCTGTAATGGAGTCACACACAGAAAATGGATGAACCTTCTGGATAAACGTTTATCAACTTGGATGGATCTTAGAACCTTCACATTAAACAAACCAAATGCTGCAGAAAACCACTTAGGGAATACAGTAAAACCTTGGATTGCAAGTGACGGGCAAGACGAGCCAAGATTTCTAATAAATTTTAACTTGATAAACGAGTGATGTCTTGCCGTACGAGTCGTATGTGATACCGAACGTCACGTGATCACAACTGAGCCAGTGGTTCTTGAAATTCGTTTTGATATACAAGTGCTTTGGATTACACGCATGTTTCCAGAACGAATTATGTTCGCAAACAAGATTTTGCTGCATTTTAAAAATATCCGAAATACGATCCATTGTGTGTTGACACACAAACACCCGTATGTGTGGTAAAGTTTATAGACGTGCATGGGAATGACAAACACCAGACTCGGGGAAGGGGAGCACAAGGTTGGCGGGGGGGGGGGGGGGCGGTTCTGGGGTGGAAAGCCCAGGGGAACTTAGCTGTGTAGCCGGTATTGTTTTTTTCTTAGCTGCCTAGTGATACGTTAGTTGTCACTGTGTTGGTTGTAGCACCTTTTGCTGTGTCTCGAATCCTGCATAATACACAGAAAAGTTCACGTATGTGGTAGAAAAAATATAACCAGAACTTCCAAGCTGGTGTGGGTGTAAAACATTCCGATGTCAAGACGCCACGTGCCTCTGGTAATTTTGACAACTAAGTGGAGGAAGCCGGTTTTTTGTTGGATCCTAAGGCATCCGCTGTGTTTCTCTTCCCTGCAGGTACTGTTAACGGGAAATACTGCTGTCCTCAGCTTTTTATCAACCACAGGTGTTTCTCGGGCCCTTACCTGAACAAAGGGAGAATCGCAGAGCTACCTCAGTCCGTGGGACCCGGCAAATGCGTGCTGGTTCTGAAAGAGGTAAAGCATGTTCGACAGTGGTCAGAGTTGGCTTATTTCCACGGGGTGTCGAAGATGTGGGCGGACTCTCTGAAGGAGAGAACGGAAATGTGAATCCGTTGAGGTGACATTTTCCAAGCCCCGGCTCTGGAGTCCTTGGGCCCAAGCTGGTCAGATAAGGATGGAGGATGGGTGAGTCAGAGACTCAACAGGCCGGCGGGAGGGATAGACCTTCCTCCCCTGAGTGCCGGGAAACGTCGCGGTGGGTTTGAATCAAGAGCTTCGGGAACTCAGGGGAGGTGGGCTGTGTTGGGGGGCGGGGAGGGCCTGGGAGTGCAGGCCGGAGGTTCTCTGGAGAGGTGAGTAAACTTTGGTGGACGGAAGGAAGTGCCGTGAGGACGGACACTCCCCAGCCGAGCCAGGAGTGGTGATGTCTCTCCCCTCCCTGGGCCGTACTTAGCGGGGTGCCTGCATGTAAGAGGTGCCTGCTGAATGCACCATGGGCTCCAGGCGCTTGCGTGACGTTTGTGTCCCGGGCGGAGCCCTGGCCACGTATCATCTTGACGGTATTGTTTCCCATTTCTCTTCCTGCCTCTGGGAATCCACCTGCAGATAAAGAGGTGCATCCTAATTACGTCGATGGAGGGTTTCCTCTCTGGTCTGTGTTTACGGCCTCGCCGTGGACCCGGTGCGGAGAGGGGTTGGAATTTTGGAACGCCATCTCTGCTTTTTTCGTGCATATCAGTGCTTTGTCTTAAGAAAGAGGACCCCACACTTATCTTCTTTATTGCTACCGTAGCACGAAGAACGTGTTTCCATCCAAGTGCGTTAGGCAGCCTCTTGGAGCCAGGCACCGCACGACGCCCTGGGGAGAACAGCAGCACTGTCTGCCCTCGGCCTGTTTGGGCTTCGTGGCCCTGACGGGGGGGATGGTGTGAGTCTAGAGGTGCAGTTAAGGGGGTGCTCGGTCAAGGCGGGAGCGGAGCGCTCCGGGAGCACAGGGGAGGCAGTGACAAGGAAATGCCAAGTGACACTTGATGTGGCTTGGGCAGAGTGAGTAGAGCCTCGGATGCACGGGTGGATGTTCGGGGCGGCGTCCAGGAAAGGCAGGTGGTCCCGCGTGGCGGGAGCGTGGACCCTCAGGCTGGGGACAACCCGTAGGTGTACAAGAGGACGTCCCATTTTGAAAAGATCGAAAGAGAGAAATCGGGCGGGCCTGAAGCGTGAGGCGGGACCGAGTAGCTGGCGGTCCGCACGTGGAGACCTCTGGTGTCCCGAGGGATGTAGACTTCCTACTCCGGAGGACGGGGACCCCCCCGCATCCCCCCGGGTGACACTGTGTCAGAGCCGGCCTCCTCACTACGAGAACCTCCGTGTGGTTTCGGACTCCCTTCCACTTCAAGAGAACGAGCTAGTTTTCGTGGAGTCAGAGCGTGTCTGCTTCTCCAGGCCGCCTGCGGAACCAGCAGCGAGAGACTTTATACGTTTAGAAAACAGAAATCCATTGTAGAGGGAAGACGGAGGTTGTGGCTGAGCAGAAACGCTGTGAAGAAACTCCGATCAGGCCGCTGTCGTGGTCATTTATTCAGAAGCGTGTCACAGAGAAAATGTTGGGAAGGGGGTTCCTGTCCTTAAATGTGCTTCCGGTCAAGTGGGAGAGACAAGCGGGCGAGTGAAGACGGCGGAGTGGGGGGGCGGCTCGGGTGCCGTGACGGGGCTGGGACGGGTGCTTGGAGGCCACACAGATGTCCCCGCAGTCTGTGGGGACAGGGCAGCCTGCACCCAGAAGCGCTGGGGGTGGTGCCCTGGGACGGAGGCAGGCAAGATCGGGAAAGCGGGCTTCCGGCACAGGTGTAAGGACCTCGAGGGACGGACACTGGGCACAGACCTGTATCGAGAGTCCCCGTGGGCCCTGCTGTCCTCAGCAGTTTGGACCCGCTTTCGTGGGAAGCCGCTCCCCTCCAGCAGGCAGGCGCTGCGTCCCGAGAGAGACCGGTGCAGGTCGGGCCCAGCCTGCCTGGCAGGTGGGCCTGTCTCACAGATGAGACGTTTGTCGCTACAGAAAGACGGTGCTGAGGCGGAGGGGACGCCCCTGAAAGGCCGTGGTGGTGCATAAACGGAAGGACCGCCGGTCAGCCATGTGTCAGGTGGCACTGACCTCGGATCCCTCCAGATGCTGGACTGGATCGAAGGAGACACTGAAGCAGGATTCCGTGTCAGGATCTGTGTCACGATGCGAATCACACGCTTGGACCGAGCATTGACCCTCCGCCGTCCAGCCCGTGACGGGGTGTTGGTACGGTGGGGCCTGCCTGTGTCTGGGCCTGTTATTTTCAGGACGGATCAGAAAGGAACAGGGAGGCCGGCAAAAGTAACGGAGACCCGGCGGGAGCCTTTGAAGCTGCCGGCAAAACCGTTTGTCACGGAACGTTCCAGCGATGAACACGAGGTCCCGGCTCGCCTGCCGGCTCCGTTAGCCGACGCGGTGGCCTCCTCGGGGGCCTGGCCGTTTGTCCCGCACGAGGTTTCGGAGTCCACGGCGGTTCCCCCCGATCAGTTCTGCGACAGGTGACAGCAGCCAAACGTGAAAGCCGGGCCGAGCAGTTCTCTGATGACGGAACCAGTTTTTCGCTGACGTTCAGAAACTGCATGAGTCAGGAAGAGAAGAAGAAGGGGAAAAAGCCAGCTCTTCAGTTCTGTGAGCTCCAGAAAAATTGTCAAGTTCCAGCAAGCCAATATTCATGCTGATGCGCTTCCTTCTAGCACCAGAACCTCCGTGGTTTCAGATTCCGTTTTACTTAAAGAGAACGAGGTCACTGGAGCAGAGACGGAGCGCGTTTGCTTTTCGGGCCATCGGCGGTGTGAGCGGTCGCAGGCATTTTCGTCTTTGGGAAATGGCCGGGCCGTGGCCGTTCTCCTCGTCCACGCTGCTCAGAGAGAGCAGACGCGTGCGGGTGTGGACGGAGCGGCCGTGGACGTGGCACGAGGCAGCTCCCGGAGCACGGACCGCCAGAGGGGGGAGGGTCGGCGCCTGTCCGCTCACCTCCTGGGCAGGGAGCCTCCCGCACATCAGACTCGAGAGAGGATTTGAGGACTCAGCGCAGACCCCCGGTCTCGATTCCAGAAAGGCGGCAGCAGAGTGGGTAGCTGACCTCCGAGAAGCTGGAGCCACAGCCGGTGAGCGGCCCAGCCAGGTCCGTCCTCCCCACGAGGGACCCAGGAGAGCAGGTCTTGCAGGGAGGGGACGGGTCGAGCCTGTGGATGGCCCCTCAGCCTGGGCCATCTTGTGGGAGCCCTGGGCCCAGACCCGTGGGGGTGGGACCTATAAGTACGAGCCCCCCCGGGGGGCTGTGTTTGTCATAAATCAAACCTTCATGCTCAGTGTGCTCGTTGTCACCCAGGGTCATCCTTTCCTGTCCCGGATGCTTCCTCCCCCACGCCTGCCGAAGTACCCCAGGGTGTCCCCAAGACCCGTCCGCTGCAGGTCTGTGTGCCCTCGGTCGGTTTACGAGGTTGTGCGTCACCATGCTCCCGCTCCTCCGAGCATGCTGCAAAGGTGCTGGGGAAAGTTCTGCTTACTCCTTCTTTAAGTGCAATCTCCTTCCTGAGTGGCCAGGCCTGTGCCAGGGCAGTGTAGTAAGGGGGGTGCTGTGTGCTTGTGTCCGTGTGTGAAGGAGAGAGCCCGCACGAGCACACGAGGAGGAGGAGAGAGGGCCACCTGGTGCATTTACTCGTGTCCGTGTGTCCAGCGATGACAAGCACGGCTTCTGAAATGGACAAGTGATGACACGGGACGACACCGACCAGGCCCTGCCGGCAGAAGTGACTCTGAGAACACCAGCTCACAAGTTAGATTCTCTTGCTTCTTTGGTGACTGTCACATGCACGGGTGTAGAGGTGCCATCCCAGGGTGGCTTACAGACATTTCGGGAGCACGTGTGGTTTTCTGAAACGTTATTTGGCTTAAATTACTTGCCCACACGTAACCTCTGTTTTTAGCAATAAAGGATAGAAACGTCCGTCCAGTGGGGAATCTCTAGGAATCTTTTTTTATGTTTTCCACATATCTTTGGGATGTGTGTTGGCTCAGCAACGTAAAAACACTTCACGTGCCGCTTTTTGGCAGTGTGCGTGCGTTCAGTCCTTTAGTGAACATGTAGGGACGCCTGGGGGACTCAGTTAAGTGTCTGACTTGGGCTCAGGTCATGATCTCACGGTTTGTGGGTCTGAGCCCCACGTCAGGCTCTGTGCTGACAGCTTAGACCCTAGGAGCTGCTTCGGATTCTGTGTCTCCCTCTCTCTCTGCTCCTCCCCCGCTCATGCTCTCTCTCTTTCTGTCTCTCTCTCTCTCTCTGTCTCTCTCTCAAAAATAAACATTAAAAAAAAAGAGCGATGAACATTTATCAGTGCGCTTCCTGTGAAAAGGTACAGATGTGGCCCTTGACTCTCTCTTCCCTTTTTTCTTCTTCCTCATGCTTAATAGAAGGCTGAGGAGAAAGCATCCAGAATGCTGGACACTAAGGAGACTTTCCAAAGTGATAAGCTTCCGTGGCTTTTTCTTTCCTTGCAACCTGTGTGCTCGTCCCGACCTGGATCTGACATCGAGATCAGGCAGAATGCAGTGGGGTACGCTTATAAGATAAAATACGTAAGACTGAGCTCTACCAAGGCAGGGAAGGTGTTCCTGATGAGTGGGGTAGAGACGCACATGTGTGCACACAGACACCCCACCCGCCTACCTGTCTGTCCATCCACCCACCCATCCAGCCATCCAACCACCCGCCCGTCTATCCACCCATCCACCCACCCATCCAGCCATCCAACCACCCACCCGTCTATCCACCCATCCACCCACCCATCCATCCATCTTCCTATCCTGTATCTGTCCATCATCATCTCTATCATGTACCTATCCATCCATTCACCCACCTGTCCATCATTTTCATCTATCCATCCATCAATGTCATCTATCATCTATTTATCATTTTCTTTTCTTTGTTAATTTTTTAATGTTTTTATTTATTTTTGAGAGACAGAGAGAGACAGAATGTGAGCAGGGGAGGGGCACAGAGAGAGAGAGAGAGACAGAATCTGAAGAGGCTCCAGGCTCTGAGCCGTCAGCGCAGAGCCCGACGCGGGGCTCGAACTCATAAGCCGTGAGATCACGACCCGAGCCGAAGTCGGATGCTTAACCCACTGAGCCACCCAGGCGCCCCTGTTTATCATTTTCTAGTCTGTTCGTCTACTGTTTATCTAAAACAGTCACTTTCGTGCTCTTCATGACAGCCGGTCAGGGGATGCAAAGGTGTAGGCACGATCAGTCAAGCCTTCCTGGATTTTTAAGAGACTAGGTTGTGACAAGTGTAACGCTGCAGAAAGTGACCGTGGAAATGATTGGGGGCCGTGATGCTGGCCCGGTGGTGCCAGAGTCTGGGGCCGCTCGCTGGCCGGCCACCGGGCTGCAGAAGAGTCACAGAGGAGATTGCGGCATCCACCTGCACTGAATGAGATTTCTCTTCCCTTCCGTCTGCTTCTGTGGCCTTGCTCTCTGGCTTCAGAACGTGCGGAAGAGCGCGACCGGGAGACGGCAGGGTGCCACCGTGGTCCGTGTGTATTTCTTTTCACCTACCCTAAGCCCTTCCGGGGTCTCTCGGGGACAGGGGTGTTCGGCTGTGCAACACGCACCAGATATTTACCGAGCATGTGCTACACCAGATAACCCTTCCAGCGCTGGGAGCCATCCTCGTTCATTCCTTCGGGCCCCGAGAACTCGGGAGTCATCCCCGTGTGCCAGGTGGGCACTGTCCTTGGAGCTGGGGGTCGTGATGAGCAAGAGAAGTGGCCCCTTTCTTAGTGAGGCGACAGTCTCCCTGAAGACGGAGGAGGGGCCTTGTCTTCCCCTCCCCCGCCTCGGCCTGTCTCACCCTAACAGACCTACCCAGGGGCACACACACTGCAGAAGTCTGTGCCTGGTGCCGGTGGAATCACACCCCAGCTCTGTGTTCTCTAGGGCAGTAGGAGTAGTGGGTGTGCGGTGTTTCAATCTGGCAGCAGTGCTGTGCGTTGCCTGGGCGGTAAGAGGACAGGAAGAGACCCCTTTTCTGAGTCCCCCTGGGTGTCCCTCCTGGTCTCGCTTTCACTGTGCTTCCTGTGGTCTGGCTCAGGACCCGATACCCCAAACCCCTTCTCCCTGGCTGGCAGGAATGGCGGACGTCTTCCTAACAGCCGTCTCTGACTTTGAGACTTCCGGGAAGTGCACCAAATGTAAGCCAGTCAGTCAAGTCAAATCCCCCTCTCTCTGCCCCTCCCCTGCTCGTGTTCTCTCTCTCTCTCTCAAAATAAGTAAATAAGCATTAAAAGAAAAATACCGAACATTGCATCTAAAGCAGAAGGCGTGTTTGGAGACACGCCGTGACTGAGGGATCTGGGCCGCGTGCTGCCTACACTGCTTCCCCGACATGCGGAATGGGTTCGAACAAGAGGATCCCGAAGAATCCTATAGTTCTTCAGTCCCCACACTGCACCGGCCCGTCCTCCGCGGCCCTGCCAGAGAGGCTGGGCTGCAAATAGCAACGTGAGCGCCCCTACCCCCCCCCCCCGTACCCCCTTTGCAAAGGAACTCCGAAGTTTCCGGTGGGGCCTGGCAGTTTGGAATTTGGCTTCACTTGTTGCTTGCAGTTCATATTTCCGCCACATGGTCGACCCGTTAGGCTATTTCCTTCAGCCTCTGGGTTTTGATTACAGTGTTTATTTTCCACATTCGGGGGGCTCTGTGATGACGTCTTTGAATTTGCCCATCGTTATAGATCTTTGGGCATTTCTTCTTGGCTACCCGTCATGACAGACTTCTACTTACAAACTCTAAAGCCTTCATGTAGGAACCCAGAAAATAAGAAATCCAAAGCAGTCTTAACTGTTGACGTAATGATGCCATACGGTGCACGAAGGTAACTTCTCCACAGCAGCCGTGTGTTTATCGGTATAATTGAGTTGAGAAGATGGTATGTGTGTGGGGGGGGTGGGGATGGCATCTTGCCTGGGTGACATCTAGTCAAGTCAGTCAACAAAGTCTAAGATGGGGACAGGCCTCTTGGCGATCCTCTCTGGTGTTTCGTTGCTATTTTTTTTTTTTAATTTTTTTTTTCAACGTTTATTTATTTTTGAGACAGAGAGAGACAGAGCATGAACGGGGGAGGGTCAGAGAGAGGGAGACACAGAATCGGAAACAGGCTCCAGGCTCCGAGCCGTCAGCCCAGAGCCCGACGCGGGGCTCGAACTCACGGACCTCGAGATCGTGCCCTGAGCCGAAGTCGGCCGCTTAACCGACTGTGCCACCCAGGCCCCCCTCGTTGCTATCGTTTTATGCTTATGCTGAACACTAGCCCACAAAGAACAATGCACCAGGCCTGTGGGCCGTAACACGATCATAACCTGTGAAACAAGACTTAGCAGATTGCCGGGCAACGTCTGGGAAGGTTGGCAGAGGAGAAGTGAGGCACTTTTTGTTGTTCAGTATCACTTGCCTGTAAAGAAGGTAAGATACCTCTCTGGAACTCTCTTATCACGCTGTGGGACAGGATTTTCTAGGAACGGGCCTCAGCAGCAAATGTTACTTCCTAAGCCTTCATCCACATATATTTTATATATTATACGGCCCCAAGTAAATTCTTGCCGTGAATTAGTCCTTAATTTCTAGATGTACGGAAGAATTTTAACTAATTTCAGTGCTCATGTTGAAATTCATTGAACAAACGCCAAAAATGATTGATTGAACCCCTGCGATTGCCGGGTGTAATTGTAGCTGTTACGGATACAACAGCAGACAAAATGAAGCCGCTGATTTCTTGGTGCTCATGATCTAGTGGGGTGGACAGTAAGCCAATAAGCCACGCACTCTGGATACAGGGAGGGTTTCTTGGTGATCAGTTGTGGACTGTGAGAATAGCAGAGCTCACGGAGGCCTGGAAAGTCGCCGTCAGAAGAGGAAAGTTGCCGAGAAGAAGAAGCTATAGGGCAGATGAAATCTGTCTGATTCGAACACAATGCCCGTGAAACATCCAAGTGGAGACGGTTATATGTGTCTGGAGTTGGGGAAAGGTCTAGGGTGGAAATACAAATTGGGGAACCGCGAGTTTGCTGATGCGCGGAGAGCGTTTAAAGCCAGGTGCGCCGTGGAGTGAACGTAGCCAGTCTGAGAACTTGAGCGCCGAGCCTCACCGTCGTTTGCGGGAGACGCACAGGAGGACCCAGGAAAAGCGAGCTGGGATGCACGAGGGCCTGGACAGGCCGGAGTCTTGGAGGTAGAGGAGAAAGCGTCCCTGCTGTGTGGAGCCACAGACAGGGTGGGCCAAGAAGACAACCAAGGATTGCCGTTCTTCGGCGATGCGGGCAAGTTGTGGGCTTGGAAGGGCCCCTGGGTGGGCCCCAGAGAGCCCTGCAGGGGACAGGGGAGCCAGCAAGTGCAGACAGCTCCGGAGGCTTCCACCGTAACAAGAGAACAGAGAACGAACGAGGCGGCTGCAGGTGGATGACAGATGAAGAGAGAGTTGTCGTCTTACAGGATGGGCCTGCCGACCGGGTTCTGCTCAGACCGCGGACGTGTGTGCCTCGTGGGTCTGGAGGCTGGGACCAGGTGCCTGCAGAGGTGGGTGCTCACGGGGACTCTCTGCCTGCTTTGCCCATGGCTGCCTCCTCGCTGTGTCCTCACACGGAGGGGGAGAGAGGGAGAGCGAGCAAGAGCTCTCACAAGGGTACACTCCATCATGAGGGCCCACATCGCATGGCCTCACGGAACACCTTACTCTCCTCCCAAAGGCTCCATCCCTAAAGCCATCCCGCAGAGGTTAGCGTTTCAACACATAAATGGGGGTGAAGGTGAGGGACACAATTCAGTCCAGAGCACCACACGGTGAACAAGAATATTCTAGAAAGTGTTGTGGGCTGTAAGATACATTGCTGATGGTGGACCATGAACCCAGAGGGCAGAAGGGGTGGGTTCGGGGTGCACGGAGGAACTTGAGATTGGATCAGACAAGGGGAAAATGCAGAGCCATTTGGGAATCGGATTCCAGGGGCAAGGAATGTTCTGGAAGTGTCGAGTTTCGGGTGACTGAGGTGAACGAAGATTCAGGGTATGGTGGGATTCTCCTTTCGGTCTTCCAGGGGGAGGTAGGAAATTCTGGAAAATTCTAGCCTCTTTTGGGGAGTGGTCTTCTGTCAAGTTGAAGCGACCAAGCCTGGGGTTCATTGTTGGGGGGTTGAGTTGGGGGAGAGACCGCCCACCAGGAGAGCACGGAGGCTCCCTGGCCTTGCTGCTGGGACGAAGGGGGCACCTCCCCTCCAGGGTGGTGGGCAGCCAGGAGGGGCCAGCCTTCCGTAGAGGATCCGTATAAAGCGAGAGGTCGGTTTCGGCCAAAGCAACAGAGTTCTCCACTTGGTAGAATATGTCTGGTTATTACTTCTGTCGTTCAAATTTTTGTAACTAACAGCAAAAGGAGTAGTGAGCGTAAAGGACTCATGGCTTCTACGGGACGGAGCTGGGATTTGATCGCACATCGACTGAGACTTACGTGTAAAGTAGGTTCTGCACAGACACTTCATGAACTACAAGAGATCCCGGGAGGCGTTCCTGGAGTTACTCAGACTCCCTTCTGCCTGTTTATTGGGCATACTGTTTATTAACTTCACACCTCACATCCTCTTAGTTAATTGGGGGCAGCTTGCACACGACCCTTCCTGATCAAGGGCATAATACGGCACACTGAGTTCCGATGTTTTGCCAGGAACAGTAATTCAGTCTGACTGCGTGGTGTTACCAGCCGCCAACTCAGTTATTTTCTTGGAGGTAACTGTGATGCCCTAAGATGTCATGTGCACCAGAATTATTCCGCTCACAGTCCCAAAGTTTTATGGAGAGCCTGTTGAATGTGGCAGTGCATGATGCGGCATTGGAGATGCCGTGGGAAAATTATTCAATATTGGACGCTTTTGACAATTTAATGGCTGCCCGTTCCCGGGCTGAATTGAATTCTGGAAGGCATTTTCTTTTCACTGTCTCAAAATGCATTTCACTCTGCAGCAAATAACATGTAGCTCTGGGCCTTCCTCACCAAACACAATGGAAGGAATCGGTTTAAATTTTATTGTCTGTTGATAAATACTCCGTGCATTATTTCAGCCAGTTCTAATTGGATTTATTTTTTAAATTCGATCTCTGTAAATTGTACTGACAGCAAACCGTAAAATCAGGCGGTTATTCTAATACCGAAAACATAAGCACACCAAAACTGCTCGTACGGCCTCGTCCTGGCCCTTTAGTGCCTTGGCTGAACCAGGTGCTCTTGACGGGGACTTAGGGGGCCCTCGGAGTAGAGCATGACCCCGGCTAAGAAAAGACGCTTGCCACGCGGACTGCATGGTATAAAATATCTTGAGGGACACCTGGGTGGCTCAGTCGCTGAAGCGTCTGACTTCAGCTCAGATCGTGATCTCACGGTTCATGGGTTCGAGCCCCGGATCAGGCTCTGTGCTGGCAGCACAGAGCCCGCATCTGATCCTCTGTCCCCCTCTCTCTCTCTGCTCCTTGCCTGCTTGCACTCTCTCTCTCTCTCTCTCTCTCTCTCAAAATAAACTTTAAAAAATGCACATTTTGAAGATCGATTCTTCTGTTACCATATGAGAGAGCATCGTTGTTTCCCGGAATGAAATCAGGGTGCCCGCCATGCCAGTTGTGTTCGGGAACACGTCACATACGTGAATGCCGTGACCATGCAAAGCCCAGCGACATACCTTTGTCTCCATCCTCTCATGGGTACTGTGCTGTCTCCTCTGTAAACAGTGGGCACTTTGGCAATGGTGCCAGAGTCTCATCTCAGCAAGGTGTTTTCCTCCCCCTCTCAGAGGTGTTTCGCTCTGCTACGTGCAATGTGAGCCCAGTGCCTGCCTTGTTCCTTCCCTGGAAGGGGGGCAGGGAGGGAGGGGACCGTCCCGTACCTACCTGTGCTCCTGGGGCTGGCACCCGGCAGGTCGTCACCCAGGTGCATGTTGTGGAACTAAACCCCGTGGGTCTTGTGGTCCCTTATAGGCTGTGCTACACCTTCACATCCGGTAAGCATCCTGACCAAGTGACAGCCGCCGTTGAATGTGCCGGAACTCATAAAACGTTCATGGTTAACCAGGATCTGCTTATGGAGAGGGGAATGCCCCCAAGGGAGCCGAATTCCTTGCTCTTGGCACTCAGGGTTAAACAGGAGCATGTTACCTTCCCAGAGCTGGGGCTCGCAGAGGGCGGCGTCCGGTCTTTCTGGGGTGCCACGGGAGGCAGCGACCACATGTGTATTTTCGTGGACTTGGGAATTGGGAATAAGGGGGAGGTTTGAGGAAATACGCCATCGGATGGTACTAGATACCCAGACTGTCTTTTGAAACGCTCGCGTCTCTGAGAGCGTCGTCTTCGTATGAAATGTCCGTAAATCGCCAGCACCAGGTGAGTTTCAAATGCCAGCACCAGGTGAGTTCCAGACTTCAACCCTGCAGTCTGTTCAGGGTTGTTGGCGCCAATCGGCTGCCTCTCTCTTATTGGTTCCCTTCGAAACTTATTTTCAAAAATCAAATGAAGTTCTCGGTAGCTGATCTTACTGAAGGGTAATCCCGTTGATGCTAACTGGCGGCTCTTTGGAGGGAATAGAGCTGTGTTTCTACAACCAGAAATGCTAAGGACAGTCTACCGTCCTCTCTGGCAGGCAGTTCACACGGCCCGCCCGAGCGACGGGATTTCACCACCCTTTTCATCCCGTTGGTGCGGAGCCGAATCCGTGTCAGCCCACGGAGAACGTTCCACCCAACTTAACGGACGTGTCAGCAGCCGCATCTCCTCCTCGGGCGGGCGTTCCTCGCGGTGCTCTTGTTTCAGCAGCGATGCCACTGAAGTTCATTGCGGTTCTGTCTTTTTTTTTCTCCCCCGACAGGTTCTCAGCATGATAATCAATGCAGCTTACAAGCCCGGAAGGGTATTGCGGGAACTACAGCTGGTGGAAGATCCACACTGGAATTTCCAGGAGGAGACGCTGAAGGCAAAGTATGTGTTTTCCGTTCTGCAAAACCGTGCTCTTGGCGATGGTTAGCCTGCCGCTTGCCAGCGTTGCCCCTGTGCCTTGTGACCCGGCCCAAAGAAATGGGAACGAATGGAAGGCTGTCATCCTCTACGTAGACTTATTGGCGTTTTTGTGGCCCAGAGCCGCCTTAAGCCTGGGGACTCCAGAAACAAAGGGGAGATTTGTTTAGCTAATACTTTATCGTGTTAAGCATTCCGAATCGGAACTCACTATGTTTTAAGGCCAGTAGATGATTTGATCAGAAGGGGAAGAACTGTAAAAGAGAGGATGTCCCTTGCCTTTATCGTACGTGATTCACTCACAGCGCTTCCTGTTTGATGCCGTGGGGAGTTAATGCCAGACACACGTGCTCTTTGCCCTGGTTGCTGGTCGCGTTAAAAGATAACCATTGGTTTTGGCCAATGGCCTGGGGGTTGACATGTGGTTGGGCACTTCCTTTATTTGCAGATAGACTAATGGGAAAGGTGATATTTTGGCTTTGCTGTAGGTTTCTCGAACTCTGAAATTGATGGCACCCACGGGATAGATACGGTTGAACACGGTTGTCCGTTCAGGAGGCAGACGGAAGAAGATCCGTTTGTCAAGATAATTTTGTTTAATTGTTTTGACTTTTGGCCCTTCATATTCATTTAGCTCTGCAGTAGAGTAGATCTTCCTGATCGACTTCTTGTCTAACGGTGTCCTAAATAAAATAGCGTTTAGATGTGCGACATTTGGGAAATGATACTTTTTTAAGTTTTACTTACTTATTTGAGAGAGACACAGACAGTGCAAGCAGGGGAGGGGCAGAGAGAGAGAATCCCAAGCAGGCTCTGTGCTGCCAGCACAGAGCCCGACGTGGGGCTTGAACTCCCGAACTGGGAGATCGTGACCTGAGCCGAAGTCAAGAGTCTGACGCTCAACCGACTGAGCCCCCCCCCAGGCGTGCTGAGCACGTCTGCAATTTCAGATTCGGCACAAGTCGTCTGGGGTCTGATGATGTTCTGCCAACTCACAGAAGTTAGAGGAAGTACGTGTTAACAGAGAACATTTATTTATACGAAGAGGCACATATCTCATCCTTCCCGAGAAATATTTAAATGAACTTCCCCTGTAGTGCAGAAGAAAATCAAGTTTTTTTTCCAGTGTAACATTCCATAGATTTCTGCTTTATCTAAGGGAGACACCGTCTAAGGTAGAACATTTTCTTGTAAGGCTAATTCATAGGAACAGTGGTGGCCAAAAACCCGAACGAGTGTTTATCCCCAGACACTCTTCTGTAAAATTCAGTGCATCCCAGATATACCTGATGGATAAGAAAATAGGAAAAATACAAAAATCTTAAATCCTATTAAAATCCCCCCTGTCCCTAAATAAGCCGGAAACTTGCCCCAGGTACCAAAATGACAGGGGGCGTTAATTTTGCGGTGTTTTCGCCGGTTTTCAGAGCTTTTATTAAGTCCAGCCCTGATACAATCAAAACAGTCAGCCCCGCTGGATTGGAAAGGCAATCCTGGATTGGAAAGGTGTTCCTGTTCTATCAGATACGACAGTGACTTCCTTAGCCGGATCTTACATAGCAACTTGTAATGAGAAAGTGTCTGTCTGTGCCGGGTTCCAGGCGTGCGGGATCACGGCAGCCTCTCAGAGCAGCTGCTAATGAGGACAGATTTACAGGGGGGCGGAGGGGGGTGCGGGGGGAGCGTTCCGTCATGACGCTCCGTGTTGCTTCTGATGCTTCTGACGTAAAACGACAACTTTTCAGATCTTGACAACTTTGCCGTTTCCTTCGGTACAAATGAGAGGAGAGGGCGCTGGCGTCTTCCCGTTTTGCGTTCTGTCACGAATAAATTAACCCAGTGGAGGGGGGACCCGCATTTCAGGCTCTGGGTTGTCTTCTGGTGGTCCTCGAAGGACAATATTACAAGGAGAGGTTTCAGGAAGAGAGGACGTGAGATCGTCCAGGCATGGGGCTTGCGAGTGCTGCCTGCTAGCATCTGGGCTTTCTTTCTCTTTTTTTAATGTTTATTTATTCTTGAGAGAGAGACCGAGCACGAGCGGGGGAGGGGAAGAGAGCGAGCGAGTCCCAGAATCCGAAGCAGGCTCCAGGCCCCGAGCTGTCAGCACAGAGCCCGATGTGGGGCTCGAACCCACGAACGGCGAGATCATGACCCGAGCCAAGGCCGGACGCTTAGCCGACTGAGCCACCCAGGCGCCCCTGGGCTTTCTGGGTTTTTCCTCTTGTGAAGAGTAAAAAACCCACTTACTTGACCGGATGGAGGTTCCATTGAAAAGGTTTGACCCGTACGTGGGAGGAAAAGGAACATTGCCCCTTAGTGATTTTTTGCCTATTTGTCCAACGGCGGTACCTTTCCTACGGAAACAAAATATCGCAGTATTGAACACCGCGTGAGGGGTGCTGTCGTGAGTCTGCAGCACATATTGAGAGGTACCAGAGGAGCAGTAGCTTCTAACATCGCTCGTTTCGGCAGTCCTGGAGGAGAGAATTCTCTTTCCGATGAACTCGGGTGTACTGAATTGACCTACATTATTTTGAATTTCAGGAGGAGGAATTTAGGCTCTGCCTTAGGGGGATTAAATCTAGAGACACTTAAATGTTTTCCGACACGTTATAGAATCTTCTTGGGGGGAGAAGACCGTTAACTCTGCTTTGAGTGGCTTTTGTGATAATCTTCATAAAATCCAGGTGCAGGCTTCATAGATTTTCCCAGTCTTCTGTTACAGTTACTCAGAATATTTAAAGAGGAAATGGCCTCTTTAATTTGGAGTGAGTTAGACTTCCTTATCACTTAGGCAGAAGCAAAGAAAGTCACATCTTTGAGGTGAGTCATGCTCGGCTCTCTGGAATTGGTATTTTTGTTTCTTTTCCATCAGCAATTACTAATTTTTATATGTTTTGATTTCACCTTTTTTTTTTTTTGTCTTCTACTCATGCTCATATTTTGTGAATAGCAAGATGTACTATTTGGCTATAAAGTGATTTGTGGGAAAAAGGATTCCCAAAACAGAAACTTCTCACTGAATAAAAAATGTAGCTCGCTCATTTGTTCATTTTCACGTTGGGCACTTGCTGTCCTGAAAATGTATACCGTAAACAGTACAGGAAGCAGGTGGCTGAACCGGTTTGTGGAGCGTAAGCCTGGAGTTCTGCGTGTGCCTAATTGAGTTCATGAGGTTATGGGCGTGGTGTTTCTGGTTCAAACACAGATCGGTTGAGGATGTTCGGAATTGGATCGGGTGTTTCTGAAAATAATCACCCCTCTCCCCAGTGTGTTGCTCGTAACGATTAGAGTTCTCATTAATTGAAATGCAGGAATCGAGAAAGAAGGGAGAGGTGTCTGAGGGGTTGAGTTTCATAAGACCGAAAACCAGTGACCCGGTGTGTCGACCGTAGTTTTGGCGATCGAGACGTGACCGTGAAGGAGAGGCTGTCTTCTGGAGGAGATCAGGTCGTATCTTATTAGTGCTAACGACAAGAGTGATTTCCCCACAACATCTGAAGCTTTTCTGTTTCTGCGGAGTTAAATTCCCCCTTCAGTACTCGAGGATGTGAATTCAGCTTGACGGAGTAGAACCTCGTTTTCTATTCTCACTCGCCTGTCGCTCCCTCCCAAGAGTTTGCTAAAAGGTCCCACTCTGGGTCCGTTTGAAAGTGAATACTAGAACTCATGCCAAATTGAAGTCATCCCCCTTGGACCGTACTGATATTTTTACATGGATCATTACAGGATTGTGGGTTGTTTTCAGTCTGTATTTCCTGTTGACTCAAAATCCATTTTGGTTTTCCTCAACTCCTGACTATTGAAAGAGACTTTTCCTAGTACCCTTGGGTTTCTGTCTTTCTGGGCCCTACCATATTGCACTCCCATGTGGAAATAAATCCCTGCTCTAATGGGTAGGAAGATACCAGAAGGCCGTTCATACTTCCTTATTGATGTCAAGGAGGAAAAACATTTTTTCTACCCTGTTATGTTCAGTCCCTGGGAGCCTGCAAATTAAACTGACAAAAGACAGATTATCAAGAGGAAAGACCATTTACTTAAGGAGCAGTGAACACACAGCAGGCAAGGTACTTCGGGATGAGTAACTTGAAGGGGCAGTTAGAACAAATAGGTTTCTCTATGAAAGACAAATGAGTTTTTAGGAGAGCGAATGGGGGAAAAGAAAGTTTGTGAAAATGTTGCCTTACGCAGGCATAAAGCAGTCTTTGTGTCTTCTTCATGGTCATGAAACTCCTGAGAAGGGGTTTACGGTAGGTTTACTCTGGTCTCTCCCCTGGGGTTAGAAGCCACTCCAAAGAGGGAATTTAATGGTAGTCCTCGTTTCTCAGAGGTGTCTGCTTTTAGTCAGATAACGGGAGCCGTGAGAAAGCTGCTTTCTGCGTCCGTTGAATCCCAAACGTCTTTATCTAAAAATAATCTCTGGACTCCGGGCTTCTGAGTGCGTCCCCGCGGTGACGGCCAGGAAGTGTGTCCCTCAGGGGTCCCTCCAGTAATGCGGAGGTGCTAAGGGAACGGGGTGAAGGAGTCTTAAAAATGACGGAGTCGAAGCTCCTCCGTGGACTGTTGCTCACCGCACATCTTCCTGTGGCTCTTTCTCACCTTCGTCACTTCCGACCCCGGATCTCTAAGGAAGGGAGGAAGGAAGCCTGAAGAAGGGAAGGAAGGACGGAAGGAAGGAAGGAGGAAGAGGAAGAAGGAAGGAAGAAAACGAAGGAGAAGAAAGAGAGGGAACGAGGCAGAAAGGCAGGGGAAGGACAAACGCCCGAAAAAGACAGAAAGAAGGGGGAGAAGGGGGGGCCAAGAAGGACGAAGAAAGAAGCCCTGACTAGATAAGAAAGGGGGCCGAAGGGGGAGAAGAGAAGAACGACGGAGAGGGGACGGTAAGAACGAAAGAAGGAAGAATTCCTTTTCCTCCTTCCTTCCTCCCTCCTTTTCCTCCTTCCTCCCTTCCTCCCTCCCTTCCTTCTTTCCCTCCTTGCTCCCTTCCGCCCTCCCTTCTTCCTTTTCCTCCTTCCTCCCTTCCTCCCCTCCCTCCCTCCTTCCTCCCCTCCCTCCCTCCTGCCTCCCTCCCTCCCTTCTTCCTTCCAAGATTGATCATAACGCCAGGAGTTCCCTTCTGTGTACTACTAGCCTGACGGTCTCTTTCAGTATTCTCCTCTGTTTCTTCACAGAACTTGTACTCTGTGCTTTAAAAACCTTACCTTGTGTTGGGTTTAGGACAGGTCTGCTGGGCCATTTAATAAATTATGCGGCCGAGTGTCCTTCCCTCCAGACACGCACTGCCAGGCTATAGCAGAGAGCTTCCTCCTGTGCCCTTGAGCTGCTCTCCTCACACGTCTCCCCACGAAGGCCTGTCGTTGGCCTACTGTTCTTATACCTTTCGTGGCGGGGAGAGCTTCAAAGCGGGCTCCGCTTTCTCCTGCGGTCAAGACTGGTGAGGGGGCCAGGACGTGGCGGTGGAGCCCCCCTGGTGCCCTGCGTGCTGCCCTCCTGCCTCTGCACGTCTTTCGGACCTACTGGCACCTGTCTGTCCGTCCCGGGAGGCCCTAAGGATCAGAGGGATGGTCACGTGGTGCGGAGTCTCGGAGGAAATAGAAACGACAGCACCCCACAAACGCAGGTGTCCCACTAGACCCCAGCCATCGCGTCAAATCTTAGGGCCGCCTTTCGCCTCTGTCTTCGGTAGGCCGGTATCTCTGCGTGTTGAGTGCGTCCTTGTGAAAAAAGAGTCGTGTGAACAATCGCCCTCACGTGTGGACCGACTCCAGACAAGCCAGGATCTTGGTCCGGGCTGGGGCTGTGAGGTCCAGACAGCTTGTTTTCCACATCACCCCAAAAATCCCACCGGACGGGGCGCCTGGGCGGCTCAGCCCGTTAAGTGTCCGACTCTTGGCTTCTGCTCAGGTCGTGGTCTCGCAGTTCGTGAGTTCGCGCCCCGCTCTGCAGGGCTCGCTCTCGCCTTTTGCTTTCCCGTATTTGCACGCCGGCCAACACACAGCGGGCACAGCTGGCCCTCGCGGCCTTCAGGCCCCGCTACGGAACCAGTCCCCCCGTGCACACGTCCTCTGCGTCCCGCTCAGAGCTCAGCAGCCGCCAGCACAGGGCTGCCTCCGCCCTGCCTCTCCCTCTCCACCTGCCGCAGACCGGGATCCTTTTAACGAAGGAGGACCCTCGAGACCACGGCTGAGGGAGAGGGAGGGAGCAGGATGGGGCGGGGGAGGGACCGTGGCCCCCGGTGTCTCTGGAGTCAGAACGGCCCCGTGGTGGTTCCGCATTGGGCCGAGTGGATGGACGCTTCTGCCCCACTGCAGTCACTCCCCGGGAGCGGAGAGGGCCGCAGCTCCTGCAGCTGGGGGGACCCTCTGGGGGCCAGCGGTGCGGGCCAGCTGTGAGCAGCTCTGCCAGCGGCGGGGGCATCACGGCGTCCGCCCTATGCCAGGACACGGTGGCCCCACCTGGCCTCCCCAGCCCGCGCACCTTCCCCCCCACCGGCTCCCCCCTTCTCCCCCCCTCCGTCGTGGCTTTTCAATAGAGCTGTTCCAGAAGGGCAGGGAGGGGAGAGCATCCCTTTGCTGGCAAACCATCCTGTGATTCTGTTTTCGCAAATTTAGATTCGCGTTCCCTAACCGCGAAAGGTTTGCGGACACGCCTGCTTCCCCGGAGTCGTCCCGAACTAGAAGGGAAGAAAAAGCCGCCCCTTCGCCATTTCCCATGGACACTTGTTCTTGTCCCCTTAACATCCCTCTAACGTGTTTCTGGAAGCCTCTGCTTTGGAATTTGGAGGCCTGGGAACCTCTGTCTTTGGGCCCTACTTACACGGTTTGAATTCGGACCCCAGTTTTCACATTTGTCCTGCTTGTTTTACTTTAAAATCATTTTACTTATTTTCACTTTTTTTTTTTTTGCTCTTTTGAAGTTTATTTATTTTTGAGAGAGAGACAGCGTGTGCACGGGCACAGGGGAGGGGCAGAGGGGGTGGACGGAGAGGATCCCAAGCAGGTGCCCCAATGTATCATTTTATTTTTTTAAGAGGCTTCAAGAATCTTGATATTGAGCTCTTTAAAGGAGAGCACCCTAGGGCTACCAAAATTGTGGTGGGAGGGGTGCTGGGGGACTCAGTCGGTTAAGCATCCGACTTCAGCTCAGATCACGATCTCGAAGTTTGTGGGTTCGAGCCCCACGTTGAGCTCTGTGCTGACAGCTCAGAGCCTGGAACCTGCTCGTGCACGGGCTCTGTCTCTCTCTCAAAAATAAGTAAACATTTAAAAAGTGTTAAAAATCATAGTGGGAAAAAACTTCCAGGGACGTCACATCCATGGCATAGTTTTATTCTGCCTCCCCCAGAACCTTAGCGGTATGCTGTGTCCACAGAATTGTGCTGGGTTTATTATGAAGCATGACGAAAGCCACGAGCAAGAACTAGCCACAGGTGACTCACAGAGCCCTCCTCAGGGCTGGGGCTGCCTTCCTACATCGAGGGTCAAGAGAGGGCCTAGAAGGATCAACAGTTGTTCAGGGCTGTGTGATTTAAAGCATGATCTTATCTACAAAGAATTGCTTTTTAGTTCTTCCTACATGGAAAGCCATGCTTGGCACTTCAGAGAAATATAACAACAATCAGTACAGAAGGGCTGGGATTAGAAAGACCAGAGAATGAACACAAAGGCCAGATTTTTCGAGTTAGAATTTAATTTTTTTGGCTATGGATACTGTAAAAGAAATGATACTGCGAGGGGGGTAGTATTCTCCCGGCCTTCAGAAGCGTAGAAAGAAAACCAAGCTGAAATAAACCCAGAATCAGTTTATCCTGTTTATTTCTATCACTGCATTATTCTCAGGGAACCAGATCTAGGTTTTGAGTGTAATATTTAAAAAAAAATTTTTTTTCACATTTATTTCATTTTGAAAGACAGAGTGTGAGTGGGGGAGGGGCAGAGAGAGGGAGACACGGAATCGGAAGCAGGCTCCAGGCTCCAAGCTGTCAGCACAGAGCCCGACGTGGGGCTCGAACTCACGAGCCGCGAGATCGTGACCTGAGCTGAAGTCGGACGCTCAACCGACTGAGCCCCCGGGTGCCCACCGAACGCAGTATTTTATTCACAAATTACAAAAGCGATGCTCTCCTTACGTCACGCTGCTTGCACGAACTGCGTGGTATTCCCGCTGTTTTGTGGCAGACTTTTGGAAACCCCGAAACACAAATGGGCTCTGCAGGTTTGGCGAGGTTCGGTCCATCCCAAGTGCAAGGGCAGCATTGGCCTACTCGGTGGTTCGTTCGTGCCTCTGGATTTTGGCCTTGTTTCCAAAGACTAACGCGAGTGTCACCTGCCAGAGAGCCTGCTGTTCTCCCGGAAAAGAAATTGTTGTGTGAGATTTCAGCTTGAAAGTTAGGGTGTGCATGAAGGGCACCCTTGAAGAGGCCCCACGGTTTTGATGACTTCTTCGTGTAGGTGGACTCTTGAGTTCCGCGATACGTCAGCTAAGACGCTGCCAGCTGAGAAGTTTATAATTGTTTTGAACCAGGGATATTTTAAAAAATGTGCTGACAGGTGATTCATCCAAGTGCTCGGAAGAGCCAGGCATTACTTACGTCATCACTACCGTAAATATTTGGACCAGGGCTTTGGTGCCCATTTTTGAAGAACAATCCATCCACCCTGCTTTCTAGAAGAAACGGTCTCTACTCTTTGGTCAGTGGCTTCACCGCCTGTGGTTTTCCTTGGGCAGGATAAAGTTCTTTTTCCTCAAAAGCGATGAGCAACACGAGACCATGTCTGGATTCCAGAAGCATTCTGGAACGTTCCATCACGTATCCCACAGAGAGAAGGTGCTAAGCAGACATCTTTGTGGAGGGGATTCTGTTACAGCCCTCAGTCACGTGCGCTGGGCACGATGCTGGGCTTCCTTAAAAATGCCGTGGTGAGCTCGGAAGGAAACATAAAAACAAATGGCCCGCAAGTCCCACACGCCATGCGATTTGTTGTTAGGAAATAAAGGGGCTGCTTTTGGAATCCGCCGTACGGAACAGGTCTGAGTAACTGTGCGGCCTCGCCGTTGCTTTTCCTTTCTTCCTTCCAGATACAGAGGCAAAACCTACAGGGCCGTGGCCAAGATCGTGCGGACGTCCGACCAAGTAGCGGATTTCTGCCGGCGGGTCTGTGCCAAGCTGGAGTGCTGCCCAAATTTGTTCAGTCCCGTGCTGGTTTCCGAAAACTGCCCAGAGAACTGCTCCATTCACACCAAAACCAAGTACAGTAAGTACAAACTACGAAACCAACACGGGTGTCTGGGCTTAAACCGTGGGGTAAGGGAGTTGGTCTTTTTTGTTTGTTTTTTTTTTTTTTTTTAACAACAACACACTGCGGGGTGCTTTTCCACGGGAATTGCCACGGAAGAGTTAAGATTCGCCGTGGTATGTCCTCTCCAGCCCAGGGGAAGGCAGGGACAGGCTGATTGACCCCAGAACGAATTCGCAGCGGCAGGCATTGCCCAGGAAGAAGTGAGAGTGCGTGTGCCATGACTTTCAGGCGATCGGCTGGGTTTGGAAGTGCTCTGGCTGGAAGGAGGGCTGGAGAAAGGCCTCAGCTCTGGCCTTTGTCTGCATGCACTGTAGCCGCTCCCAGACACCTGCACCTCGGATTATCTCGAGCTCTGATGACTCCCGCATCCCCGCTTCTGCTCTTGCAACGTCTCCCCTGGGTTATCTCTGACCCGGGAGTGGCTGCATCCCCATCACGGTGGCCTGGAGCTCTGTTCCACCGCCAGCCCACGTTCCAGCTGCCAGGATCCCACACCGGGCCCTCTGGAGTGTGGTCAGTGCTCCGGGAGCCCCAGCCAGTTGGGACTGATCGGCTTGTGTGTCCGAACCAGGAATTTGCACATCCTTGAGACACCGCTCTGAGTGTGAATTTCCTTGTAGTGTTCTCTCTGTATGTGCGTGTATATTCTAAATCCTGTTGTCCACTCCATCCCTGCTATAAGTCAGCGCCCTCCTCCGTCAGCTTGGAGCACACAGCCTCCACCCTCGTGCATGGGGAGGCGAAGGCATGTTTGTAGGGCCTGGTGAGGTCACCGTCCTGTCCGGAGACGCCTCATGTTACCTTTGGCGGGAGGGGGCAAAGGGGGAGGGACTCCCTGAAGCAGGCTTCTCATTAGCAGAAGTTTCCGGATCAGAAAGGACCTGACTGAGAGCTAAACCTGGCCTTGAATGTTTACCTTAAAAAATGGGCTTCTGTGCACTTCCAGATCAGGGGAACGAGGCAAGAAGTGGGTTACTACAGCTCAAATTAAGCACGACCAAAATGACTTACAGATTTTTCTGGGTCCGGTATGATAGGACGTCAAAATTCTAAGATCGCTGGGGCAACTTAGAGTAAAGCCTGCTACAGGCTGAACCGATGCTCCAGGGGGAAGTGATAAACCGAGGCTCAGGGAGAACTGAGAGCAGAAAGGTCTGTGGTCACCCAGTGTGACCTCACGGCTCCCAAAGTGTGCCACACTTGCGTTTATGTCTGGTAAAACTGCTCTGATTCCTAGCATCTGGCTTCTAGAAAGCCGGACTGCACCAGGCTTGTCTTGCGCGCATGGGGTTCTTGGGTGCGAACAAATGCTTACCCACTTGTAACCGGTATCTAGGAGTAACCATGAGGCAGCGATCTCGCCACTTGGTCTCATTGGTCTCATGTTGCATGTGAGGAAACTGAGGCCCGGGGCCAGACTTTTCCGTAGGAATACAGCAGCGTGGGCACATATGGAAACCACGGCTCCGTCAAAGATCACGTGCTTCACCGTAACCCAGGAGCTGTGTGTTTTGGTGTTCTTAGCTCCTTCCAACCATAGATAAAAGTTCCTTTTCTGCATTTGTTTTTTTTTTAAATGCTTATGTATTAATTTTGAGAAAAGGGGGAGGGACAGAGAGAGAGAGAGAGAGAGGAGAGAGAATCCCAAGCAGGCTCCACCCTGTCAGCACAGAACCCGTCATAGGGTTCAACCCCATGATCCATGAGATCGTGACCTGAGCTGAGATCAAGAGTCGGATGCTTAACTGATTGAGCCCCCCACCCCCAGCTGCCCGTCTGCATTTGGTTCTTTATGGAATAATGGGGGGTGATCTTGGGAGACACTTGAGATTTTCAGCAGTGAGTCTTGATTGGGATTGTAATTGAAAACTGGATCCTTAACAGTGGTTTTAATGAGTTGATTGCACATTGAATTTATAAAATATATCAATCATTATTGAAAGTTGGTAGATAATTTTCTAACGGGTGCTCTAAGCGTTAATGCAGACACACACCAAGACCGGGGTCAGTTTCTGCTGCGGCCTCTCTCTTTGGGCTTGCCAACGGCTGTCGTCTCTGTCCCCACGTGGCCTTCCCTCCGTGTGCGCATTCCGAGTGTCTGTTCCTCTTCTTGTAAGCACACTGGTCCTGTGGATTAAGACCCCTTTCTTCTGGCCTCATTTACCTTAATCTCCTTAAAGGTCTCCTCTCCAAATACAGTCACGTGGGGTGTTAGGGCTCTAACGTTTGAATTTTCAAGACTGTCAGTAACACCCTCAGGATATGAGGGCATTGGAGGAACATTCCTCCTGTGGAGGAAACAGGGAAACCTGAGGTGTACGTGAGATGTCGGATTTTATTGTTCCCAATGAAAGAATGATCCTTCTCTTCTTTCTCTCCTCCCCATCTTCCTCTTGTCTCTCTACTGTCTCTCTCTGTCCACATCCGTACGCGTGCGGGACCTTTAAAAAACGTTTTTGATCCTCTGACCCCTTGCAGCCTATTATTACGGAAAGAGGAAGAAGATCGTGAAACCCCCCATTGGGGAAGCCAGCGTCGAGAGCGGACCTCCAAAGCCAGCCAGACGCAGGAAACGGCGAAAATCCATCTTTGTGCAGAAGAAGCGCAGGTCTTCTGCCGTGGACTTTGCCGCCGGCTCGGGGGAGGTACGTCCTGCTCAAAGCACCTCCCTGCGTTTGCCGGAGCTCATGGCCCCGGCCGGCCCCTGCGGCTGTTCACGGCCAAGGCCACGGCTCCGAGTACACCGGGAGCCCTGCCTCTTCCTCGCGGAAAGCAGGTGCAGCCACTCAGCCACGCGGCCTGGGAGGGGGCTGCGACAGGGACCGAGGCGGGGACGGCGGGGTGGGTCAGCCGGGGGGTGGAGGGGAGAAGCCTCCCTTCAGCGCCTGCCCTTGGCCCCAGGAGAGCGAGGAGGAGGACGCGGACGCCATGGACGAGGACACGGGGAGCGAGGAAACCGGCTCCGAGCTCCGCGACGACCAGACAGACACCTCTTCCGCCGACGTCCCCTCCACGCGGCCCCGGAGGGCCGTCACCCTGAGGAGCAGCTCGGAGCCCGAGCGCCGGCCGCCTGTGGAGAGGCCGCGAAGGGGCCGGAGGGCACAGGCCGCCTCCTGTGCCGAGGGCAGGGAGCAGGGCGCGGCCGGTGGCCAGGACCCCGCAGAGGTGAGACCCACGGGCCCCCCCCCCGGCTTGTTGAGGGGTGGGGGGCTGCCACAGCGTGTTGAAGGTCAAGGCCTTGATTCGGGGGTCCCTGTAAAAATACCAAAAGTGGGGCGCCTGGGTGGCTCAGTCGGTTAAGTGTCCGACTTCGGCTCAAGTCGTGATCTCACGGCTCACGAGTCCTGAGTTCAAACCCCGCATCGGGCCCCTCGCGGGACGTGCAGAGCCTGCTTGGGATTCTCTCTCCTCCTCTCCCTCTAGCCCTTCCCTGCTCACGTGTCTCTCTAAATAAACAAATAAACATTAAAGAAATTTTTAAACTAAAATACTAAAAGCAGTGGCAGCAGCTCCAGCGTGGTTCCCACATCCGGGCACAAGGCCTGGTGACGTCTGGAGTGGAGTTCAGAGGGAAGTCATGGCACCTTTTTCTCTGGAAGGTTTCACAGCCTCGAAGGATTCTCGTCAGGAGGACAGACAGAATAAGTCCTCAAGGTCCCCTGAACAGCAGGCTTTCCCTTCACGGAGGGGCCTCTGTGATGCTGTAAAATGTGAAATCAGCGTATCCGGTCTTCCCCACACCCGCTAAGCTGGAGGGCCATCCGCACCATCGTCCCCAGAATAAATGGGGAAAACCTGGCTGTCTCCTGTGCGCTCTCATACGCCCCACACCATCTCTCCTCAGTCGGAGACGCGTCCTTGCTAAGCAGGCCCAGGATGTCCCGATGAACTTGGTTTTCAGCAACTGCTCCCACCGTGCCTTTGTTTGTTTGTTTGTCTAACCTCTAAAGGCACACAAGTCATTGGAGGCAAAGTCACAACCCAGATGAATTGCTAAGAAAGTCCCTAGAGACCGGCAGTTTCTGTGGGCCATCCGGGTGCCCGGGGAGAGGCCAGAGGGAGGAGGAAAGTCCGGCTCGGGCCCACGGGGTTTCCTGAGCGTCCGTGCAGGGATGAAATGACCTCCTTACCCCTTCTCCCGTCAGGAAACAAAGCAAGAGGAGGAGGAGAGGCTGGTTCTGGAGAGCAACCCTCTGGAGTGGACGGTGACCGACGTGGTGAGGTTCATCAAGCTGACGGACTGTGCCCCCCTGGCCAAGATCTTTCAGGAACAGGTGCGCTTGCCCCCCTGCTGCATTGGTGACGTTTTGTTTGCTCTTCCGATTGACCTGGCTTTCTGGGACCCGGCTCTGGCAGGGGAGAGGGTGCCTCCCTGTTACTGTGAGGGAAGAGGTAGGTGCCAACCCAGGTGCACACGTGATCCCTCCCTGACACCTCTGTGGGGGGCTCCTTGCTGTCGAGGAAGTCCCCACTTGGTTTTCCCTGATAATCCCTTGTGGGGGCGCTGGGGGCCTGGGGTCATCTGGGCAGACTGGACATCAGGGCCACTCACCCGGCCTTTGCTGCTCTTGGAGGCAGGGGTTCTCTGTCCTCCAGGAAGGCCATTCTTGTCTAAAAGGTTTCTGTCTGCAGAGGCTCCCTTTTCCTCAGTCCTCTGGCTGAAAAGAGCAGGCTTCCATGGGGCCCCTTTCCCTCATGCACATTGGCATTTCGGGGGTTGCAAGCTTCTTTAGCAATCGGTCTTGGCTGCAGAAGGCAGACGCACGACGAGGGCACGCCCCACCGTGCCCCAACTCAGGTCCCCAAGTCCCTGCTGGTCTGCTACCTTCTCTCTGCCATACGTTTGATTCATAACATTCCGGGCTTTTGTTACATTTAGTGGGAGAAACAGGGAAAGGATGTGTGCTCATCTTCCCAGAGGTGGGAGCCCTTGTCCTGCTGTGTTTCGCGTGATGTTTTCATATTTTTTTCACTCTTGCATTTGTAAAAATGTCAACAACCCAGGGTATGTTAGGTGCTGTGCCAAAGGATGATGGATGATTGCAAGACGAAGGATAGCATCAATCCTTTTTTTCTTTAGTTTTAATTTTTTTAATGTGTATTTTTGAGACAGAGAGAGAGAGAGAGCATGAGCGGGGGGGGGGGGGGGGGGCGGGGACAGAGAGAGAAGGAGGCACAGAATCTGAAGCAGGCTCCAGACTCTGAGCTGTCAGCACAGAGCTTCACACAGGGCTCGAACTCATGAACCGCGAGATCATGACCTGAGCCGAAATTGGATGCTAAACCAACTGAGCCACCCAGGCGCCCCGGATAACATCTATCCTTTAATGGCATTTTGACTCTGCAGGTGAGACGATCGTAATTAGCCGAAACGTAAGACATGCTATGAGCCTCGGGAAAGGAGGGATTGGGTTCCATTGCCCCTTAAATGGGTATGGAAACAGGTTGCCCCTCTGGACCTGTGCCACCAGGCTGCCCCCTGGCCTCCTACGGAAGCGCCAGGTGGAGCCCGCGACTTATGCCGCCGTGTTCCCTGCATGTCTCACGTTGTCTCGCCATGTATAAATATCCGTCTTTCAGGACCTGGCATTTAAAAAAAAAATAACTGTTTACCATCTAATCAATTAAAGATGTGTCTATCCAGTGCTTTTTTAGATTATGCAGACGGATGCTCTGGAAAGAAAGTAACTCAGGCATTAAATCAGGAAGAGAAAAGAAAGGCCTCTGATTCTGCATGCACCCAGTGTATCCCCCAGATTTTCTTCCAGGCCTGCTGTGTAAAAAGCAAATTAATGTGGTTCCCAGCTCCTCCTGGGAGAGGGTAGCACTTCAAACATTCAAAGGTTGCCGACTGGTCGACCACCAGAGTCTCCCTGTAGACACCCAGCAAGTGCACGTGAAGGAGGGAGTGGCGGCCACAGGGGAGGGTCACCTTGCTGTGTGACATTATCAGCACTTCCTCTCTGAGGGACCAGAAAAGCAGAAAAGAGGAAAAAGCTGCATCACATGTAGACATCTGGGCCATGAGTGTGTCCCTTCGTTCAAAACACACAAACAGGGGAACAGTTACAGCCACCACAAGGGCTGGCACGATTTGGAGTATCTCAACCCTGAAAACAAGAATAAAGCAGTGGGTTGAACCCCTGCTAAGAGCGTTGCCTAATGCAGCGTTTTCCCAGGCTGCTGTTGGCCCGTAGTGACACCTCGAACAAGGCATTGCATTGGAGTGCGTGCCGCGTGCTGATGACCCAAAGTTTAACGTGTGGATCTCTTTGCTCGTGTGTTCGTTCCGTGTACATCGACAGGGCATCTGTTTATGGGTCTTAAGATATTCAAAAAGTAGGTGTAGAAGGTGGTATTCTAGATTATCTGCAGTTGTGGTTTTTTTTTTTTTTTTGCTTTATTTCATCTGTAGACCCAAATGCCCAGTTTTGACTGAGAAACGCTTTTCACCTGGGCTGTGGGCAGAGCAGAGCACAGAGCTTCCCCTGCTCAGTTACGGCTGAGCAGCACTGTGAGAGGCCACCAGGCTCGAGTGGGATTGTCTTTACAGGTTTCTTTTTTTTTTTAAGTTTTTGTTTTGAGACAGGGAACAAGCAGAGGAGGGGCAGAGAGAGAGAGAGAGAGAGAGAGAGAGAGAGAGAGAACCCCAAGCAGGTTCCACATTGTCCGTGAAGAGCCTGATACAGGGCTCGATCTCACGAACCGTCGGATGATGACCTGAGCTGAAACCAAGAGTCAGACGCTTACCCGACTGAGCCACCCAGGCGTCCCTACAGCTTTCTAATACTAAGCAAGAAAGTGAAAACAAAGCTGACTTGGGAAAAAGGTTCAAATAGTACAGATGCTGAGTTATCCTTAATTGTCCTTCTGAGCCCAGCTTATTACGGTTATCTCAGGAAGTTTCCGGTCTTCCCAAGCTAACATGTCTAAGAAATGAAGCACGCCTGGTACGTTAGCACTTCTAGAACCAGGCAGTGGGCAGGGACCTGTCTCCAATTTCTTTTCTTACGTTGGTTAAAAGCTTGGTCGTACATACCTACTTATTTAACTCTTATAGGCAGAAAAATAGGTAAGCTTTTAATTGATAATATCCTTGTTCTTATTTCAGATTTCTCATTAGGCCTTCCACCCCCACCCCCGTCACCATAATACGCTGTTGCCCTCTGTGCTATCTGAAGTGTGTGGGATTCGAGTCCTTTTCTGTTCGATCAGGCCCGTAATTACGAATTTTTGTGTATTTGTTCTATCATCTTTGAGCCCAAGTGCCATGGTCATGATTCGGTGAGGCCTCCAGTGGGTCAGGCCAGCCAAGGCCTCGTGGCCGGCCACGGCCTCGTGGCCGGCCACGAGCTTTTAGACGGCCCCAAGGAGCCAGCAGGCGGCTCTTCAGCAGCGTGGGAGAAAAATCACAGGGCGGAATGGTGATCGCTGCATTCGGAAGCCGTCACAACCCGCTGACACAAAGTATAAACTTCCCATTACTGGAAGGCCCACCTTTAATTCTGAAATGTTACGGCAACAGCTTAAAACATCTACGCTCTGTAATTTCGTGCCGCGAACATGTACGTCACACAGTAAAACTCCACACGTCTATAACTGAGAGAAAAAAAAAACCCACAAAACTCTTAAATAAAATATTGCCTCTTTATACCCCTCTTCTGAAGCAGAGACACGTATAATAAGCAGACTCCCCCAACAAGCGATTCACTTCGATGAAAGAAACTCGGGGTCGTTGACAGCTTATGAACTATGCTGTCTGCTCTCTGGTTCCGCAGACCTGAATGTCCCTGCTGAGGACCTGCTCCGTACCCAAATAAATTTAATTTTGTGTGTGCTGGGCCTTCTCTTTCCTGTTGAGTGTTTTACCAGGGCTCCTTTCTCAAAAATCAGTAGTCTGTTCAGGGTCCTTTTCCGCGTTTCACATACGAGTGACTTGCCGGCAGCTCAGAAGTATGCAAGAGCGGAGCTATAAAAATGAAATCCACGGCGGAGTCTGTAACTACACGATCAGCAAGGAAGAGCTCACTTCTTTCAAACGAAAACACAGGAAGCCGCCCTCGGGATGTGGGGTGGGCTTCCTTCCCCGGCGCTCACGCCGGGTCGGTGAGCCTCGGGCCCGGGCTGGCTTCCGTCCCCCCGCTGTCCCCCGAGCCGTGGGGCCATCTGCGCACGGGAGAGCGTCGGGGGGCACCCGCAGCTTCGATGCCCCTGAGCCGCCACCGCGGCCTCTTCCCCTCCCGCGACCATCTGATGGTCGGGTGGCTAAATCCAGCCCCTTGCAGCCGGACGCTTTGGTGTTCAGAAAGCAGGGGCGCCTTTTAACGCTTGATCACGCATCCGTCTGAAGATGAGAACATGCAGGGCAGGAGATGGGTCGCACGGCGTCAGGGAGGATGGAAAACGAGAACCGAGGACGACAGCCAGCGGCCCCGAGGCGGCTCAGAGCAAACAGGCTGCACAGAACGCCCGCCCCGCCCGAGATACCAGCCGGCTTCCAGGTGACACGCAGGGCGCAAGGTCTCTGCGATCAGTCAGACCGCCTCACCCCAGCCCTCCCGTGACCTTGGTCCTCCTGCACACTCACGTGTGTGCAGACGCATTCGGCCGGGTGTTTCTCCTCGCTCCGCGATGCCCAGTGCACCGGGGCTGTGCGCGGGGCACCAGAGAACACGAGTCAAGCGCACCGGCCCGTAGGAGGGTCCGTCCAGTCCAGCTGCCCACGCTTACGGAGCTCACACTCAGAGCGTGAACTCTCCACCCCTCAACCGCAGCCTCAAAGCTGAGACCTCTCTATTTATTACTTTTTTTTTTTAAGTTCATTCATTTAATTTGAGGGAGAGTGAAAGTGCGAGCAGGGGAGGAGCAGAGGGAGAGAGAGAGTGAGACAGAATCCCAGGCAGGCTCCACGCTGTCAGCACAGAGCCCCGCTCGGGGCTCGATCTCACAAACCGTGAGATGATGACCTCAGCTGAAATCAGGAGCCGGATGCTTAACCAGCTGAGCCACCCAGGTGCTCCAAACCAACTCCTCCTCCTCCTCGGGCACGACACCGGGCAGAAGGAAGGAGGGCCTGGAAAGCACTCTCCCGTTGGCTCTGCCCGTCTGCGGGACGAGTGAATGTGTGTTGCGGTGAGGGTGGAAGGGGCCGGGATCTGATAAAGGTCCAGAGGCCATCATTATGAACTTGCCCATCATTCTCGTTTGGTTTTCTTCTGCCGGAGCAGCTCTGTGCAACTTCCCCTTGCTGCACGGGCCCCGGAGGCCTGCCGGCTGGGGCAGGAGAACAGGCGATACGGCCCCCGATTCTAGAGGCTTCCGGTCTCCCGGGGCCGATGGGCTCATCAACAGTCAGCAGCAGTAAGAGCAGGGACTGGTGTGGTCAGAGCAGGGAGGCTGGGGGAGGGATTGCACAGCACCAGGCGATCCGACATCTCCGGAAGGAGACGGGGGATGTATACAGGGTGCTCCTGAGGTTTGTTCAGCCAAAGAAGAGCACCCACAAGGGCAGGACAGGGAGCGACGCGGTTCAGGCCGCGGCCCTGTAGCAGCTGGTGGGTGCGGGGGTCTCACGGGGGCCCGAGAGAGCAGGCTTGGGCGTGCCTGGTGGCTGGTAAATGATACCACCGGCAGATTTTCCCACGAGATGTCCCAGGAAAGAGACCACGTCCTCTGTCCAGCTCTGTAAAATAATTGGGCAGGGTCAGCCCTAATCTCGAAGCCTGACCTTCACGTCAGGCATATTCTGTGATGCCTGTTCGCGCAGGAAATATTCGCGTGTGGATCGCGTGCTGAATGCTGTAGCAGACGCCTTGTGTCCTTGTTCACCCTTCCAGTGACCTTCGAATTTGACCGATGGCGATCACCCTGACGGTGGTGGCACAGTTCATTCTAGGATCTCAGGATCGAGCACGGTTATCCCAACAGGCAGGTGGGTGGTGTTCGAGGAGTAGTTTACTGAGGCGGATGCGACTCTCCAGAACGGAACTGGCGGGTG